>NC_047655.1:18764125-18835506 GCF_902201215.1 Prunus dulcis | reverse complement strand
TTTGGTCCGAAACGGATGGTCGGATTAGCCAAAATCGCGTTATCGCTTAAAATCCAAACCCTAGCCCCAGGGTTCGCGATTCCGGAGTATCCAGGACTCCGATTCGCAATCCGTCGAATCCTACATGATTCTGACATCATGTAGACCGACATATCTGAAATTCAGCGTGATCCAACGATTTAACGACACTGCACCCACGGATCGCGCGATATGGAAAATCCGTTCGGGGCTCAAACAGACTCCAAATCGAGATCCGCGAAATCCTACGCGCTCGTGACGGTACGAGGACCTCAAAAGTGCCCAGAAACAAGCCACCACCCTCGCCCACGCGCCGCCACACGCGCGGGCAGATCGGATGTCCAAAGCGATTAGGGTGCGTCGAAAAATCTTGAAACCGAGACTCCAAACTCCTATCCTAGGTAAAACAACCCATTTGGGGTCACTTTTGTTCTTGGACAACCCCCAAAAAGTGGCCGAAAATGGCCGATCACGGCAGCCGAAGTTTGACCGATTTTCAAGTTACAAATCGAGTGATCTAGAGATGAAATTGATCAAAACCCAGCCAACCATCAGTTAGAGCATGAAAAATAGGTGAAAATCCATACCTCACTCGAAAGATTTGGTGAAGAAACGAGAGATATATTCAAACTGGAAGTTGGAACACGTCCGTCGGCAAGAATGGCCGATTCCGGCCAGAATCCGGCGTGCCCGTGGCTGGGGTTGCAGTTCGACTGGTACCGGTGCCGGAGATCGAGCTGGCCAGTGGTGGGGCGGGAGCGGCTGGAAGGAGGGAGGATCGCGCGCTGTGCAATCGGGAGAGAGGAGAGAGAAATGACGGGGGAGAGGAGAGAGAAGGGATAAAAAATCTGACTTTTGACCAAATTACCATTTTGCCCTTCGCGGTATTTTTCTCGTAATTTCTTCGTTAGAACTCAAATTCAGGTCTACTCCGTGTCTACGGACTCGTTTCGTCGTGCTCTACGCAACGGCGCAAGCGAAATTCTAAAATTCTTTTCCAATCAAAAAGTCAAATTTTCCCCCATTAAAATATGCGAGGGAAAAATCGTATTTTGGCTTGAATAAAGAAATCTTAATTTTTAGATATTTTGGTTTGGGTTCTTACATCTGATGTTGATTTTCGAAGGCGATTTAGTATGCAACCCCATTTGTTCAATAAAGTCATGCATGATATTTACAATTATGATGCATACTTTGTTCAAAAGTGTGATGCTGCTGGGGTTTTGAGACTTCTTCCGGAGAAAAGGTTACAGCTGTTATACGAATGTTGGTGTATGGAGCATCTGCTGATCAGGTGGATGAGATTGCCCGGATGGGGAAGTTCACTACGTTGGAGGTTTTGGTAAGATTTTGTGATGCAGTTGAAACTCTGTACACTAGGGACTACCTGCGTAGACCTACTCTCAGGGACCTCCAAAGGCTTCTACAAAAAGTCGAAACTCGAGGATTTCCAGGAATGATTGGTAGCATCGACTGCATGCACTGGCAATGAAAGAATTGCCCAACTGCCTTGCAAGGTGATTATGGGAATAGAAAAGGCCAAAAAAGTATCATCCTTGAAGCCGTTGCTGGCTTCGACACATGGGTTTGGCATGTCTTCTTCGGAGTTGCCGGATCCCAAAATGACCTCAACGTGCTGAGTCAATCCCCGGTCTTCAACGATGTTTTGAGAGGCCAAGGCCCCAATATCATCAATCAAGTCAACAACACAGTCTACTAGACGGGGTATTATCTCGCTGACGGCATCTACTCGAGGTGTACCACATTTGTCAAATCCATTCAAAATCCCCGATCCCATAAGTAAAAATTATTTGCTACCTATCAAGAAGGATACAAGAAAGATGTCGAAAGGTGTTTTGACATCCTTCAAGCAAGGTGGTTGATTATTCGAGGTGCGGCCCGTATGTTTGATGAGGAGATCCTCAGAAGTATTATGATGACTTGCATCATCCTCCATAATATGTTTGTGGAGGATGAGTACGATTATGATGCTTTAGAGGTCTACGAACCGGATCCAATGAACACGGCCTTGACACGGATTTATGAAAGACCCATGGGGCCAAGTGGAGAACCGTTTGAGCCGGAACCGTTGGTGAGGGATGGTCGTTTCATGACCTGGATGATAGATCGATATACAGAGATGCAATCTTCGTATATTCATGAAAGGCGTCAAGTTGACTTGATGGAGCATCTATGGGCGGTGAAAGGCAATGAAGATGAATGATGAAGCATAGATGCTTTGGTTATGTTTTATTTAGTTATGGTTTAGTTGTGTTGTTTTTTATTTATTATGGTTTGGTTGTGGTTTGTTATTATTATTGTGCCTTGTTTGTAATTTTTTTTAATTTTAATTATGTTTTATTTGATGTATGGAATATGTTGAATAAAAAGGTATTTTATTGAATGCTTTGTTTATTAAATAAAGAAATCTAATACAAGTCATTAAGAATTACTACTACTAAAATAAAATACATGAATTACAACAACTTTAATAGAAAACATGAAAAATACAAATACATAAAAGGTATGCCAACTAATTTAATGGTTTTCATCATTTAACCAATCCGTGTTGCTAGGCCCATCATCCTGAAAAAGTCTTCTTCGCATAACATCCCTTCGTTCTAGCTTCCAAAATTGTTTTGTTTCTGGGGACATATAGCTTGTATCCATCGCCATGGTTTCCCGATCCATCTTGTACATATCTTTTTTGCATAAATACTCCTTTTCTCGTGCATACTCGGCTTGAATTGCCATCTCGTTCTCTTGGTGTTTTTGCTCCATTTCAATTCTTACTTCGTTCTGCATTGCAATTTCCTCCAAAAATTTTGAATTATTATTGCTCGAATACCCGCTTTCTTTGCATTTGCAGCCTTTCGGCCAATGGGCCTCGGCTCCTTTTCGATGGGTGAGTCTTGACTTATAGGGGAATCGAGAGGTGAATTCGATGTCGTTGAATCATGAAGTGGCGTCTCGTTTAACACAACGGCGGGACCTGTGGGAATAATTCTAAAGCGCTTGCAACATTTCACCGCCTCCCAACATTCAAAATGGTTGAAACTTTTTTTGCCTTACCCAGTTGCACCAAACCACATCTGTGCTTGAATAATATATTTAAAAAAAAAATGGAAATGCAAGAAATATTTAAAATATATTGGATATGAAAGTAACCAAAAAAAAAATGGAAATGCTATTAACCTTACAAATAAATTTAAAGTGCAAGAAATATTAAGAAACAATTGAAAATGCAAGAAATATTAACAAAATATTGAAATTGCAATAAATATTAAAATATATATATATATATATTTATATATTAGGACATTAAACTTAATAAAACGAAAATTACAAAATAGTTACCTCGTTACTAAGATTTTCCCCGCTTCTATGGTTGTACATTGCTTTTGCTAAGGCATCTCTCCATTTTCCCAACTCTTTGTTGAGAATTTTTCACCTACTAGACAATGTCATTTCCGTCCGAGTCGACCCCGGAATTTTTTCACAAAATTCGGCCTGAATTTTTTTCTACATATGAAAAAATTTCATCTCATTGCCTAACACGGGTCAATGAAAAACTTGGAGCCAAGCCTCAGACAAGGAAACATCTTCCATGGTGCTCCACGCCCCTTCGGTTTCGGTAGAAGAAGCCATAAAGATAAGGACTAAAAATACAAGGTAAAAGAGAGGAAAATGTTGAGTATAAAGAGTGAATAATAGTAGAAGTAGAAGAAAATGTATGAGGATCGGTGTTGAAAGTGAAGGGTATTGATAGGTATTTATAGGAAAAAAAATCATAATTTTTTAGTATTTTTTTTCATAATTTTATCGCCAAAAAAATGCCAGCCGTTAGATTGGAGGAGAAGTAGATCGGAGCGCTGGGGGCGTGCCACGTGGCTTCTACCTATTGGAGCTTACGCAGGGTTGACGTCATTGCATGTGAGTTTAAATTTCATGCGCCAACGGTAAAAAAAATTCAAACCGAGCGATGACGTCGTCACCCCTCAGGCTCGAGCTCGGGTTAAACTGGCCTGAGGGCCAGCCCGACTTCATGGGTCCCACTCCCAACCTGGACCTGGGCTCCTCGCTGGAGCGTCGTTTTTTTTTTCTCCCCCCAGCCTTGGGCTTAGCCCTCCACTGGAGTTGCTCTAATTACATTATTTTTATTTTTATTAATATGTTATTTCACTTCAGCAAAAAAAAGTGGCCATGTACGTGACACATCATCATTTGTGGTAAAAATACGAAAATAGCCCTGCCACATCATCAAAATTGATGGAGTTATGAATGGAGATAACAGCAGGGGCAAAGTGGAACACAAAACCATGGTCAAGGGGGTTAAGTGGGCCATTTTAACTTTCGGGAGGCAAAGTGAGATTTGACCAAAGTCTCAGGGGGCGCTATAGTAAAATAAGCCTTAAACATTCTCCAAAAACGTTACCGAACGGGCCCTAATGTTTTAAATGATATTTTTGGAAGTTTATATGTTACATCTTAAATCATTAAATACGATTTTATGAGATTTTAGTATAAAGTATACATTGACTTATTGAGGTATCAATATTGGTATAAATTGTATCTTATACTAAAACTAGATTATCATATTTTGATTTGTTGGCAATTTAATTTTCTAGTATTTTTAATTGAATCCAAATGGGGGTACTTCTTGATTTACATTGTAAACTTAAGTAAATGGAGTAATGTAAAAAAAAAATTAAAGTAGAAAGACAAGACAATGGGTGAGCCTGCATGGTTAGAGTCAGGCCCTAAGCAAGTCTTGTTGGGTGAGCCATGAGTTTCAAATCCTAAACCCAAGCCATACCCAACCTTAGAACATGCTAGGTTGAGTAGGCCTAACCATCAGGCCAGACTAAGCTTTGGCTCATCGGGGCTCGGGCTAAATGTGATCCCCACTCCTAGAGACAGAAGCCCATAGATCGTCTTAATCAGGAGGCCCATTTTATTGTTTACTCCAGTCTTGTAAAGTGACTTCTCCATTGTCACCTTGAATACTTTGATATAAGAAAAGTCATCCCCACTAGCGCCTTCTTCATCTGTTTCTCTTTCGATGGGATATTGAACAAAATACTATGTTTGAAAATTCGAATAATTAATTAATTACTTATAAAGGGCCTCAACACAAGTTGTGGCTGAGAATGCCTATCATTGCTCTAGTGTTTCAATGAGAAATTGATTATAGTAAAATAGAATAGATTATCCAAAGATAAAAAGAAAGTCAAAAGATAGGTTATACAAGAAATATGCTTACTCGTATCACATACTCATCATTAGGGGTGGTTGCGGTTCGGTCACTGCAACTTTTCAATGAAACCGTGAACCGACCGACATATTGCGGTATACCACAATTGTCAGTATATTGCGGTTGGTATACTGCAATTGTCGGTATGCTCAGCTTAAAAAAAGAGTATGCTCATGCTTAAAAATACTACTGAAATAAGTAGAACTTTCTATCATTGGCAATTATTCTTTAACTCATATACGGAGATAATGAATTTTATTATTAAAAACCAATACAATCCACAATCCTGTTAATGCACAATTAATCAACTAAATAGTTGATTGCAAGCTAGAGATTATCTCGACTAATACACTAATAACAACCTAACAAAATTACCAACACAGCTAATGAGTTTGCAATACTAATTGAAATCCAGGTTCTTACTAGATAAAAGTTTAATTATTTACTACTTAAGTTATACTAGAGAGAGAGAGAGAGAGAGAGAGAGAGAGAGAGATTCATCTAAATGATGAAGTCATAACCTTTGTTAGTTAATATAAAATAATTATAAGTACTTATTTTAATAATTAATTATATTATATTGCAGTTTGTGGTATACCGCATTATTTGGATATCCACAATCGCAACCGCATATCATGATCAGTTTTATAAATCGCATATTGTGGTCGGTTTTCTTGATAGGTCGATTTAGATGCAGTAAAACCTTGGTCGGTATTTGCAATTTTTCGATCTAAAATGCCAGCATCGCAATTAATTTTGGTCACCCACTTATTATTTTTTTGCTAGTGATTTTGATAACTAAGGTTGTGTTAGACTATACCTCATTCTTGACCTGTTCTTGGTATTATTTTATTTCAATGAGTCCAACAACATCTCCCATGATGAAAAATATATGGCTCCTCTTGTTCCTTTTGCTTTCAATAGTCATCCTAACAAGCCCCAAGGCTGTCAATTGACCTAAGAGTCGGTCAAATTGCCCCCTTATGAAACCATCATCCTTAAAACTTTTTCCCAAATTGCCCTTTCAAATTATAGAGATGTGATTCGAAAATAGAGATTATCTTCGAATTAATATATGAATAATATTATCGTTATAGAAACAAACTCCTATAACTATGATATGATAGAAATATAGCCAATAATATAACAAACTTAATTAATAATACAACATTAGAGTCGCAGTAGCTCGTAAATAGATACACGCACTAGAGTAACATTCCAACAATTTATTCTTTAATAATTATACAAACAACAACTAACAAAACTGGTCTAGTCCTTTGGTGGAACTTCTCATTCCTCAAGATTTGCGTTGGAACTTACATCATCTATTAGAGTGTGAGCATTTTAATGCCTAGTAGGGTACTAAAACATCCCCCTTAAAGCCAACTATCACTGCTAAACAAAGTGGCATGCATCAAACAATTACCAGGTAAATAAGTTATGCATATGTGATGATGTCATGAACTCACTTCCTTCTAAATCGACTAATTCATATTTTAGGGCATCAACCTACATGTCTCATACCATACATTTTACCACTATGGCTCCAAATACCCTAAAATATAAATTATTGTCCATCCGTCCCATACCCCATTTTTCATTTGTTTACGAATTTCTCAACTTTCACTTTTTATTAAAGGGCCTGCTCCCATCACCTGAATATATTCAAGTCATGCTCCTGTCACTTGAATATATTCCACCTTTTTAACTCTTATATATATATATATATATATATATATCTAAGGCCTTCTCCCACCCCTTAGATATACCTCGAACTACACACAGACCCAACACAACTGTATTTATGGTCCATATATAATGCAGCTCAAACATGCATTTGCTAAATAATAATAATTCAAACAAAAACAATAGTATTTCAAGTTTAATCACATGAATAGTAATATTCATCCAATGTTAAATAATATTTATAGAGCAATATCAATAATAATATTCATCGAACATCATATAATATTCATTAAATATTCATCAAACAATAACAATAGTATTCACCTAAAAACATCTACCAAGCAAAACAACAAAAATATTCATATTTATAGTATTATATGTCGGAGCAAATATTTACATCTCCAATCACGGCGTGCCACGTGGAAAAGAAGATTATATCTTAAATTAATTAATTGGACTAGTTTATCTAGCCAATTAATTAATTGGGATAAATATCTTAATTAATAGGATATTATCTTTATTTAATAAGATAATCTCATTAATTCAGATATTATCCTAATAAAGAGAAGATAATATCATTAAATCAGATATTATCTTCAATAAAGAGATATAATCAAGTCTGACTCGATCACTACGAACTTGGGTAGAGAATAAATTCAGCATATTCTCTACGAAACCTTAGCCCCGAGGCTCCTATAAATAGACGACCTTATTCATCATTCAAGGTACATCTAAACCCGAGAAAAATACCCGAAGCTCTCTCTCCCTCTTCACTCTCCATATTTTCTCCACATGGCTCCGACCATCACACACGGTTCCGGCCGCCCGGTTCACAACATACATACAACTCTGTACCCTTTGCTTAGCTATTGTTTTCCTACAAACACTCGAACTGACTTAGGCATCGGAGGACCTTTGGCCAACACCTTACGGGTGTGGTATATTTACTCCAATCTTTTTTACAGGAATCAAGGAACGGAGAGAAGGAAGATTGAAGGTTGAAGGATCTAGAAGCGAATATTCTCCCGTGAGATTATTTGCACAAACACTATATATAAGCACCAAGATTAAAAGTGATATAGTCTAATCATTGGGGAAAAAATTAGGGACCCTACCTCATGTCCAAAAAGCTTAAATGATGAAATTACCCTTCAGAGGTTGTCGAGTTCCCTCTTGTTCCTTAGAATTTTTTTTCATTTCTTCCTCCTATGCTTCCTTCTCTTCCTCACCCAACTTCCATCTCCTCCCCTCTCCCCCTTAAAAATAATATCCTAGAGTAATCATCATTATTAGCTTAGACTAGGTGATTCAACCCTAATATGTGGACAACTCACCCTTAATTGAGATCAAAATCTGATTTTGAAGGGAAGGTATAAGGGAATAGGGTAGAAATGAAGGGAGAAGCATGGGTTTTGCCTACATGTTGCAATATTATTTTGTTATTTTTATAAATCTCATAATTAAGGTCAAATAAATAAATAAATAAATAATTTTTTTCCTAGATGTTATATCCTACCCTTTTTATAAAAAAAAATTCATCCTCGAAATTTGAACGTACCTAGATTGTTAAATAGCTCTAGATACTTGGTGCGCATTTCGGATTCCAACTCCCATATCATCTCCTCGGTGTTTCCGCGGCGCCATAAAACTTTGACTGATGGAATGACCTTTGTACACAAAATTTGCTCCTTTTAATCCAGTATTTGAACATGCATATCCTCAAATACCAATTGCTCATCTATTTCCAAATCTTCCCAATCTAAAACATGCGTTGGTTTTAGCTCGTATTTCCGCAACATAGAGACATGGAAAACGTTATGAATACTTGGGAGTTGAGGAGGTAAGGATAACTTATAGGCTATTTCTACAAGCCATTCTAGGATCTCGAATGGTCCAATAAATCGCGGTGCTAGTTTCTCAAACTTTCCGAACCTATTCACTCTTCATGGGGAGACTTTTAGAAAAACATGGACATCCACATTAAATCACAATGGCCTCATTCTCATATCATCGTAACTTTTCTGTTAACTCTGTGCTGTCAATAAGTGTCGCTTGATGATTTTTACATTTTCAGTGGTCTCTTGAATAAACTAAGGGCCTAACAGCACATTGTTGCTAAATTAAGCCCAACACAAAGGTGATCTACACGACCTTCCATAGAGTACCTCATGGGGTGCCATCCATATACTGGCCTGATAGCTGTTATTGTAAGTGAATTCTGCTAATGGAAGATGATCCTCCCAGCTTCTGCGAAAGTCTAGTATACACGCCCTTAACATGTCTTCAAGGATTTAGATGGTTCTCTCCGATTCTCCGCATGTTTATGGATGGAACGAAATGTTAAGATTAAATTTTGTTCTCAATGCATCTTGTAAACTTTTCTAGAAATGTGAGGTAAACTCAGAGTCTTTGCCGACATAATTGAGATAGGAATCCCATGTAGTCTTACTATGTCTTTGATATACAAATTTCCAAGTGTTTCAGTGGTATCGGTTATCTTAACTACGAGAAAATGTGTAGACTTAGTTAAGCGATCCACAATGACCCAAACTGAATCGCGACCCTTTGATGATCGTGGTAAACCCGCCACAAAGTCCATAGTGATGTGATCCAATTTCCATTCAGCTACGGGTAAAGGTTGAAGCAACCCCGATGGTTTTTGGTGTTCAACATTCACTTATTGGCAGATAAGACACTTTGATACAAATTTTGCTATATCTCTCTTCATACCTCTCCACCAATATTGTCGACAGAGATCATGGTACATTTTTGTATTGAAAGTGTGGATAATGTAAGCAAAATAATGGGCTTTATAAGGGATTTCATTTCTTAACTCTGGAATTTTAGGTATGTATATCCTCCCTAAATATCTTAGTCCCCCATCATTGTGAAGTTTCCACTTTTCCAATTCCCCTCGTGCTGCAATCTTATTTCGCACTAATGTTGACAGTCGATCATCTTGCTCTATTTCAATCACTTTCTCCTTCAAAGTGGGTTGTATTTTCAAGTTATACAAACAAATTCCATTATCACCTGTTGTCACGAGTAGATCATAATCACAAATAGTCTCCATCATATTTTCCTTCTGCATTTTTAGACTCGCTACGAGATCTTGAGCCTTTCTGCTTAAAGCATCTACTACCACATTTGCTTCCCCCACATGATAATACAACCCAAAATCATAATCCTCCAAAAATTCTATCTATCTTCGCTAGGGGTGGGCATTGAAACCAAAGAATCGATCAACCGAACCAAACTGGGCTGGAAAAAATAAAAAAATTTGTGTTGACCAAAATGTCAAACTCAATTCAAAAAACCGAACCAGACCGGTTCCAATAGGTTCCCGTTTCGATTCTATACCCCAACAAATCAAATCCGGCCGAATTAAAAAATATATTTTTTTAATATTTATTTATTTCCAATGCTATATTTTTAATTTAATAACTAATATTTACCCAAGCTCAATTTCAAAACATCTCTCTTTTATGGCCCAAATATTTTTTTTTGTATGAAATTGGATAATTTGATAATTTTCAAGCCAAAAAAATAAAATTTTAGTGGAAATTTGTATTAAAAAAAATAATTTGAAGAAATAATAATAATCAAAATCCGGTTCAAAACAGAACCAGACTGAAACTGGTTCAACCCGAATTGGATAGTTTATGAATTTTTTTTGTTAAAATCGGACCAATTTGAGGAGAAAATGAGCCCAACCAGGACCGTTCCCACCCCTAATCTTCGTTGTTTCAAGTTAAGTTTGTAAGAACCCAAACCAAAATATCTAAAAATTAAGATTTCTTTATTCTAGCCAAAAGATGATTTTGCCCTCGCATATTTTAATGGGGAAAAATTTGACTATTTGATCGGGAATGAATTTGAAAATTTCGTTTGCGCCGTTGCGTAGAGCACGGCGAAACGAGTCCGTAGACACGGAGTAGACCCTAATCGGAGTTCTAACGAAGAAAATACGATCAAAATACCGCCAAGGGCAAAATGGTAATTTGGAAAAGTCAGATTTTTATCTCTCCCTCTCCCTTCTCTCTCTTCAGTTCTCTCTCCTCCCCGCGTGACCTGTAGCCGCCCCTCCCCCTTCAGTTTCGTCGCGCCGCCGCCACAGGGCACGACGACCTTCGCCGTCGGTGCCAACCGGACCAGCTCGTCGTCGCCGATCTTCCCCGACCAGTCGCCGCCCACGGGACGACCGGAGCTCCCCGGAAACTGGCGATTTCTCGCCGGAATTCACCCGAAATTCAACTCAATCGTTCTCCCTCATTTCGCTACCAAATCTTTCGAGTGAGGTATGGTTTTCCACCTATTTTGTGTGCTCTAACTGATGGTTGGCTGGGTTTAGATCGATTTCACCTCTAGGTTGGTTAATTTTCGAGTTGAAAATTTGCCGAACTTCGGCCGCTGTGATCGGCCATTTTCGGCCACTTTTTGGGGGTTGTCCAAGAACAAAAGTGACTCCAAATGGGGTGTTTTACCTAGGATAGGAGTTTGGAGTCTCAGTTCCAAGATTTTTCGACGCACCCTAATCGCTTTGGACACCCGATCTGCCCGCGCGTGTGGCGGCTCTTGGGCAAGGGTGGTGGCATGTTTCTGGGCAGTTTTGAGGTCCTCGTGCCGTCACGAGCGCGTAGGATTTTGCGGATCTCGATTCGGAGTCCGTTTGAGCCCCGAACGGATTTTCCATATAGCGCGATCCATGGGTGCAGTGTCGTTAAACCGTTGGATCGCGCTGAATTTTGGATATGTCGGTCTACGTGATTTCAGGATCCCGTAGGATTCGACGGATTACGAATCGGAGTCCCGGATACTCCGGAATCGCGAACCCTGGGGCTAGGGTTTGGGTTTTAAGCGATAACGCGATTTTGGCTAATCCGACCGTCCGATTCAAACCAAATTCGCAGAACATGGTTCCTCCTCCGTGAGAAACCTTCAGGGAAGCCCAGATTGGCCATCAGAGATCGTGGACCCCACGGGTCCCGGGTCGGCCGATCTGGCAGTTTATCACTTACCCGAGTGTCGGACCTTCTTGAACTGGTCCAAGAGTCTGAAAAGGGCTAATGCGGGCATAGGAGTAACTTGGGGTGAAATGCACGTATTTCTAGGAGCCGGGGGCAGGGTGTTTAATTTAAATTCTTTTATTCAACAGTCTATTAATTTATTATTCTTGGATAATCAGGCACCCGGAGTCCGGCTAACCCACAGGAGGGACATTTGAATGGTCCAGCTAGCTCGGACCAGCTGTGAGTGGACTTTCTTTCATAAACGATTTTCTATGCATGAGTTACATAATTGAATTATATAAATAAGGTTTTTAAATGATTTTATAATGGTTTTCTACCAATAAGGTTTTATAAGTCAGTTTATATGAGTTAATTTCATTATTGGATTTTGAATAAGTTTTATGAACTATTCTTCTCGAGTATGATTTTTACTATTAAGTAGTTTAAATTATGTGATGCTTAATTATCGAAGCTCCAGTAATATTAAAAGCAGGGTTGAGAACTCTATCAGAGGAGATAGCAGCAATATTTCAGTTTCACAGAAAGGCAGTGAGTTATTATATTTTTCTAAAAATAATTTATTTTCAAAGAAAACCACCGTGTACCCATTACTTTTGGTGATTACCCAGAGTCGGACCGATGTCTACGGACATCCAGTCTGATTATAGTTCAGTCAGTGCACTTGACTTGCCTCACGAGTTCGGGGACGCTCGGACCGTGAGTGCCAGGATTTGCGGCTCGGCAGACTTGGTGTCCCGAGACCTGCCAGGATTGCGGCTCGGCTGACTCTGTGTCCCCGAGACCTGCCAGGATTGCGGATCAGGCTGACTACGGTCCCCTGCATCCTGCCGAGCGACTCGAGCTGACTTGGTGTCATCGAGGACCTGCCGGCGGATCAGGCTGATCATAGTCCCCTGATTTCGCCAGTTTGCGGCTCGGGTAGCCTGTGTGACGCCCGAGACCTGCCAGGGAATTGACGGATAGCACAGGGGTACAATTAGGTGGCAGTTTTAAAGGATTTTTAAGTTTTTAATACAGTTATTATTTCATGCATTTCTATCAGTATCTTTGATACTCCGCATATGTTACTTGGTTATATTTTGCTTATTATGTGAACATTTATGTAGTTATGTTTATTTGTGTTTAATTGAATCTCTCGAGTTTGATTATGATCAAATAGTAGCTTTTATATCCCTATGTTTTTCAAATGGGGGTTATTATGTTCTAAATGGTTTTCTCGAACATTATTTTTGTCCACTCACAATTTTAACCTGTTTTTCGCCCCCAGGCCGTAGAAGAAGGAAGGAAACCACCCGGGCCATCATCCTAGCTCCCGCCCCATCACCGAAGCGTAGGACCCCGTTTTAACTTTTCTTGGTTCTGTAAATTTGTTTAAACAGGCTCTGATATCTTGTTGAACTTGAGAAACTGGAGTTAAGATCTGTTTGTTGAATTAGTCTGGCCGTTGGTAGGATTTTTGAGACTGTTTGACAGGTGGAAGATTTTGGGTTTGGTCAAAATACAGGGGAGACTCTGTCGAATTTTCGGCAGAAGTCGGAAGAATTTTAAAAGAAATTGGAAAAGGAAAGGGTAAAAAGGTCATTCGTGCCCGACATTCGCCAGGTGTCGGACACGCACAGGATTCGGCTCAGTTTCCAAAGTGAAAATTGGGTCGGGTCCTGTCAACTTGGTATCAGAGCATAGGTTTTACTTCCTGTAGACCCTACTCCTTGTTACTGAACCTTTGTTCTTATTTCAGTTGACTATGGGCCCGAAGCGTGGTGGTTTCCGTAGGGGGACAAGACAGTCGTCCCGAGTGAGGGGACAGAACCCTCCTCCTGAACCAGAGAACTTTCCTACCCCAGAACCGGTGCAGGAACCGGTTGAGCAGTCGTTTGTTGGAGGCCCCTCAGGGCCCGCACCTCCTATGCCCACGGTGATGGGAGACCCAAACCTCCAGTAGACCTTGGAGCTATTGACACAGGCCCTATCCCGGGCCGGGCAGTCCAGAGACCCGTCCTTGGGATATGCGGACCAAGCAAAAAGAATTGGGGCCACAGATTTTGACGGAGATGGTGATCCAGCTGTAGCTGAGGAATGGATTGAAAAGATGGAACGGATCATGGAAGTAATGGCCGTTCTCCAAGATCGTAGAGTGACATTGGCCACATTCTTTCTGACTCGGAATGCGAGATTTTGGTGGGAGTCGGTTAGAAGAAGGTATAGAGATCCATCAGTCATCACGTGGCCAGTTTTCAGAGCAGCCTTTGATAGTCAGTATTATCCTCAGGCCTATCAGAATATGAAGATGGAGGAATTTTTGCAGTTGGAGCAAGGATCAATGACGGTACTGGAGTATGAGAAGCAATTTAATGAGTTATCGAAGTACTGCTTACCACTAGAAGAAGATGAAAGCAAGAAGTGCCAACTGTTCACTAGGGGATTGAAGGCCTCTATCAGAGACATTGTGATTAGTCAGCGACAGACTAAGAGATCTAGTGATGTCAGCCTCACTGATTGAGAGTAGTCAGATGATGGTTAGAGCCCGAGGTGAACCTCGGAGGAGACAGTACGAGACGAGTGGTCCTAGTCAGGGGTCATCCAAGAGAGGCAGTTACAGCTCTGGATCGTGTAGTGGTCGCAGCTTTGGAAGTTTTCGACCAGGAATCAGTTCCAGTGGAGGCTCAAACCAGAGTGGTAGTTCTGGAGGCTGACCTACGAGCAGTTCAGTCAGGGGTTCTGGTAGGCAGTCACCATCTGCAGCTAGCAGGATGAGAAGTCCCCAGTGTACCGTATGCGGTAGATTTCACACCGGGACCTGTAGACAGGGTACCACAGGGTGTTTCCACTGTGGTCAACAGGGGCATTTCTTGAGAGAATGCCCACTATTGTTACAAGGTGGTGAAGCGACTGTTGCATCACCTCGAGAGACAGGCACACAGAGCAGAACCCAGTTCGGAGGAGCCTCGTCCAGTGGCGGAGCCCAGACCAGTGTTGCCAGTAGAGGTGGCAGTCAGCAGCAGGGACGAGGCAGACGTGCCAGAGCTACCGGCAGGGTGTACCATATGTCTCAGCAGCAGGCACAAGCATCACCAGATGTGGTTACAGGTATTTTATCAGTCTTTGGGACTCCTGCTAAAGTTTTGATTGACCCTGGGGCTACGCATTCCTTCATTGCTCCTAGTTTTGCCCACAACGCTGTTGTGGAACTGTCAGCTTTACCGGATGAGTTAGCGATCTCTGTACCTACAGGAGAGATCTTTTATGTTGGTACGGTGTATCGCGATAGTCCAGTATTAGTGGGGGACGTGTGTTTGGAAGCAGATCTGATTCCACTAGAAATGGTGGGCTTGGATGTTATACTGGGCATGGATTGGCTAGCTAAGCATCATGCCTCAGTGGATTGCTTCAGGAAAGAAGTAGTACTCCGTAGCCCTGGAAGCCCTGAAGTGACCTTTTACGGTGGGCGTAGAGTACTCCCATCTTGCCTTATCTCAGCGATGACGGCAAAGAAGTTGCTCAGAAAAGGATGTTCAGGCTATTTAGCGCATGTGGTGGATACCAGGAAGCAGGAGTTAAAGTTGGAGGATATTCAGTGGTTCGAGATTTTCCATATGTATTTCCGGATGATCTTCCTGGGTTACCTCCTCAGCGAGAGATTGAGTTCACTATTGAGCTCCTCCCAGGAACGAGCCCTATACCCCAGGCACCTTACAGGATGGTGCCAGCAGAATTGAAGGAGTTGAAGTGCAGCTGCAGGAATTAGTAGATAAGGGCTTTATCCGACCCAGCTTTTCTCCTTGGGGTGCTCCAGTATTATTTGTGAAGATGAAGGATGGTACCATGAGGCTGTGTGTCGACTACAGGCAGCTGAATAAAGTCACAGTGCTCCAGTATTATTTATTCGATCAGTTGAAGGGTGCTAAGGTATTTTCCAAGATTGATTTGAGATCGGGGTACCATCAGTTGCGGATCAAGGAAGAAGATGTGCCTAAGACAACTTTTCGAACTAGGTATGGGCATTATGAGTTCTTGGTGATGCCTTTCGGATTGACGAATGCCCCAGCTGCATTTATGGATCTGATGAACAGAGTGTTTCGACGCTATTTGGATCGCTTTGTCATCGTAGTCATAGATGATATTCTGGTGTACTCCAAGAGTAGGAAGGCACACATGAAGCACTTAGAACTAGTACTGAAGACGCTGAGGAGGAAGAAATTGTTTGCTAAATTCAGTAAGTGTCAGTTCTGGCTAGACAGAGTAAATTTTTTTTGGGATGAAGTCGGTGAGAGCCGACTGTAAGTAGCAGATGACGTTGAGCGAACGGAAGAACAGGTGAAAATAATCCGAGAAAGGCTGAAAACAGCCCAAGATAGACAGAAGAGTTATGCAGATAGCAGGAGGAAAGACCTCCAGTTTGAAGTTGGAGATTGGGAATTCCTGAAGCTTTCGCCTTGGAAGGGCGTGGTAAGATTCGGGAAGCGAGGAAAGTTAAGTCCTCGTGATATCGGCCCGTACGAGGTTGTGGAGCGGGTAGGCCCAGTAGCCTACAGACTTGCTTTGCCTCCAAATTTATCTCGGTTGCATGATGTGTTTCATGTCTCGATGCTCCGGAAGTACATTTCAGACCCTTCTCATGCACTAAAGGAGCAACCGATAGAGCTACAAGAAGATTTGACTTATGTGGAGCAGCCAGTGCAAATTTTGGATCGAAAGATGCAAGTTTTGCGCTCGAGGGAGATCCCTCTTGTGAAAGTTTTGTGGAGAAGCCATACAGTGGAAGAGGCTATATGGGAACATGAGGACCAGATACGGTAACAATACCCGTATCTCTTTGAGTAACAGGTACGTAAATTTCGAGGACGAAATTTTCTTAAGGGCGTAGATTGTAAGAACCCAAACCAAAATATCTAAAAATTAAGATTTCTTTATTCTAGCCAAAAGACGATTTTGCCCTCGCATATTTTAATGGGGGAAAATTTAACTTTTTGATCGGGAATGAATTTAAAATTTTCGTTTGCGCCGTTGCGTAAAGCACGGCGAAACGAGTCCGTAGACATGGAGTAGACCCAAATCGGAGTTCTAACGAAGAAAATACGATCAAAATACCGCGAAGGGCAAAATGGTAATTTGGAAAAGTCAGATTTTTATCTCTCCCTTCTCTCTCCTCAGTTCTCTCTCCTCTCTCTCTCTCCTCCCCGCGCGACCCGCAGCCGCCCCTCCCCCTTCAGTTTCGTCGCGCCGCCGCCACAGGACACGACGACCCTCGCCGTCGGTGCCAACCGGACCAGCTCGTCGTCGCCGATCTTCCCCAACCAGTCGCCGCCCACGGGACGACCGGAGCTCGCCGGAAACTGGCGATTTCTCGCCGGAATTCACCTGAAATTCAACTCAATCGTTCTCCCTCATTTCGCTACCAAATCTTTCGAGTGAGGTATGGTTTTCCACCTATTTTGTGTGCTCTAACTGATGGTTGGCTGGGTTTAGATCGATTTCACCTCTAGGTTGGTTAATTTTCGAGTTGAAAATTTGGCCGAACTTCGGCCGCTGTGATCGGCCATTTCCGGCCACTTTTTGGGGGTTGTCCAAGAACAAAAGTGACTCCAAATGGGGTGTTTTACCTAGGTAGGAGTTTGGAGTCTCAGTTCCAAGATTTTTCGACGCACCCTAATCGCTTTGGACACCCGATCTGCCCGCGCGTGTGGCGGCTCGTGGGCAAGGGTGGTGGCATGTTTCTGGGCAGTTTTGAGGTCCTCGTGCCGTCACGAGCGCGTAGGATTTTGCGGATCTCGATTCGGAGTCCGTTTGAGCCCCGAACGGATTTTCCATATCGCGCGATCCGTGGGTGCAGTATCGTTAACAGTTGGATCGCGCTGAATTTTGGATATGTCGGTCTACGTGATTTCAGGATCGCGTAGGATTCGACGGATCGCGAATCGGAGTCCCGGATACTCCGGAATCGCGAACCCTGGGGCTAGGGTTTGGGTTTTAAGCGATAACGCGATTTTGGCTAATCCGACCGTCCGATTCGGACCAAATTCGCAGAACATGGTTCCTCCTCCGTGAGAAACCTTCAGGGAAGCCCAGATTGGCCATCAGAGATCGTGGACCCCACGGGTCCCGGGTCGGCCGATCTGGCAGTTTATCACTTACCCGAGTGTCGGACCTTCTTGAATTGGTCCAAGAGTCTGAAAAGGGCTAATGCAGGCATAGGAGTAACTTGGGGTGAAATGCACGTATTTCTAGGGAGCCGGGGCAGGGTGTTTAATTTAAATTCTTTTATTCAACAGTCTATTAATTTATTATTCTTGGATAATCAGGCACCCGGAGTCCGGCTAACCCACAGGAGGGACCTTCGAAGGGTCCAGCTAGCTCGGACCAGCTGTGAGTAGACTCTCTTTCATAAACAATTTTCTATGCATGAGTTACATAATTGAATTATATAAATAAGGTTTTTAAATGATTTTATAATGGTTTTCTACCAATAAGGTTTTATAAGTCAGTTTATATGAGTTAATTTCATTATTGGATTTTGAATAAGTTTTATGAACTATTCTTCTCGAGTATGATTTTTACTATTAAGTAGTTTAAATTATGTGATGCTTAATTATCGAAGTGTAATATTAAAAGCAGAGGTTGAGAACTCTATCAGAGGAGATAGCAGCAATATTTCTCACAGAAAGGCAGTGAGTTATTATATTTTTCTAAGTTATAATTTAGTTTGAGAACTCTATCAGAGGAGATAGCAGCAATATTTCAGTTTCACAGAAAGACAGTGAGTTATTAGATTTTTTTAAAAATTAGTTTATTTTAGAACCACCATGTACCCACCCTTTATTTGGTGATTACCCAGAGTTGGATCGATGTCTACGGACATCCAGTCCGATTTCAGTTTATGTCAGTGCACTTGACTTTGCCTCACGAGTTACGGGGACGCTCGGACCGTGAGTGCCAGGATTTGCGGCTCGGCAAACTTGGTGTCCCGAGACCTGCCAGGATTGCGGCTCGGCTGACTCTGTGTCCCCGAGACCTGCCAGAATTGCGGATCAGGCTGACTACGGTCCCCTGCATCCTGCCAGAGCGACTCGAGCTGACTTGGTGTCATCGAGGAATCTGCCGGCGGGGCAAGCTGATCATAGTCCCCTGATTTCGCCAGTTTGCGGCTCGGGGAGCCTGTGTGACGCCCGAGACCTGCCAGGGAATTGACGGTTATCACAGGGGTACAATTAGGTGGCAGTTTTAAAGGATTCTTTTTAAAACTTTTTATTTCAGTTATTGTTTCACTCATTTTTATTAGTATATTTGATACTCAAACATGTGTTATACTGTTATATCTTTGTTTAGTATGTGAACATTTCTATAGTTGCGTTTATCTATGTTTAAATGATTATCTCGAGTTTGATTATGATCAAATAGTAGCTTTTATGTCCCTATGTTTTTCAAACGGGGGATACTATGTTCTCAAATGTTTTCACGAACATTATTTTTGGTCCACTCACAATTTTAACTTGTTTTTCGCCCCCAGGCCGTAGAAGAAGGAAGGAAACCACCCGGGCCATCATCCTAGCTCCCGCCCCATCACCGAAGCGTAGGACCCCGTTTTAACTTTTCTTGGTTCTGTAAATTTGTTTAAACAGGCTCTGATATCTTGTTGAACTTGAGAAACTGGAGTTAAGATCTGTTTGTTGAATTAGTCTGGCCGTTGGTAGGATTTTTGAGACTGTTTGACAGGTGGAAGATTTTGGGTTTGGTCAAAATACAGGGGAGACTCTGTCGAATTTTCGGCAGAAGTTGGGAGAAAAATTGAAAAGAAATTGAAAAAGGAAAAAGGGTAAAAAGGTCATTCGTGCCCGACATTCGCCAGGTGTCGGACACGCACAGGATTCGGCTCGGTTTCCAAAGCGAAAATTGGGTCGGGTCCTGTCAAAGTTCCTTCTGTGTAAAATGTACTTGAGACTCTCATGATCAAAATATAATTCAAACCCCCACTCACCATATAAGTAATGTCACCATACCTTCAAAGTATGAATAATTGCTGCTAATTCCAAGTCGTGGGTGGGGTAGTTCCTTTCATGAGCTTTTAATTGCCTGGATTGTACACCACAACTCTGTCTCGTTGCATTACTCCTCCTCCTAGTCAATGCAATGATGCATCATTGTACACTTCATAGCCTACCTCTATTTCCGGAATGATAAATATCGGGTGGTCAATCTAGTTTTTAATTCCTGAAATGACTCATCACACTCACTGGTCCAATCAAATGTCACCCATTTTTGGGTCAACTTGGTCATTGGGGCAGCTAATCGAGAGAAATCCTTTATGAATCTTTTGTAGTATGCTGCCACGCCCCGATTCGAAAATAGAGATGATCTCCGAATTAGGGTACGAATCATACCATCGTTATAGAAACAAAACTCCTTTAACTTTGATATGATAGAAATAGAGCCAATAATATTACAAACTTAATTAATAATACAAAGTCAGAGTCGCTGTAGCTCGGAAATAGATATACCCATTAGAGTAACATTCCTATTGATGCTCAAAATGCTTAGGGCAAGGTTGAGTCCAATTTAGTGATGAGGTGTGATGGATGATAGATGAAGGTGAGGACCTTCACCAAGTGTGTGAGGATTTGGGCAAACAATAAACATATAGAAGACAAAATATATGTGGTTCACCCGAATGATGGGCTACGTCCACAGAGAAGGGTGTTCTCATTATGATAATGTTTGTTTACATTTGTACAAGGGGATTAGACCCAAATATAAAGATAACAAGTGAGAAGCCCAGCCCAGAGATGGATCCAGAAGAGAGAGCTCCTTTCTCAGGGGGGAGTAGTCTTTTTTTATAGGTGAGGGGAAGTCTTCATCTCTTGTAGTTTTCTGATGTGGGACTCCTTTTGCTTTGCTTAGAGTTGTGATTTGTGGTGATGCTTCTTTGGCTAAGGTGATGACCTCTCAAAGCATGGCACTCGGATGATCTAGCCTAGCTAGTTGCTCGGTCAGTTATGGTACAAACAGTAGTCCCCCAAGTTCTCGAGTAAGAAGGTACTTCTTGGTTGGGGACTTGTAATTTTAAGTGCACTGGCCGAGCAACACCATAGTTCATCTTCCAAGCTATATAGTGCACTGCCCATAGTCCCCCAAGTCCCCAGGTAAGAAGGACATTTGGAAGGGAGAGAACTTGGCATGAGGGTGCCGAAGGTGAAAGGGTTGCCAAAGGCACAAAGTTGCATGTCGCTGGGTAAAGTGGCTGGGCACGGGGGGTACCGAAGGCATAAGACTGGCGTGTTGCAAGACAAGGTGTCGAAGGTGTAAAACTTGCATGTCTCAAGGCGATGTGCCTAGGCACGAAGGTGCCAAAGATGACACAAAGCGTACATGTTTGTAAGGCAATGTAACTACGCACGGGGGTGCCGAAGGTCAAGGGAATGCCGAAGGCACAAAGCTTGCATGTCGCAAGGCGTTGTGCCTAGGCACGAAGGTGCCGAAGGCGACACAAAGCTTGCATGTCGCAATGCGATGTGGCTAGGCACAAGGGTGCCGAAGGTATAAAACTTGCATGTTGCAAGGTAATGTGCTTAGGCATATGGGTGCTGAAGGAGACACAAAGCTTGCATGTCGCAAGGCGATGAGCCTAAGCACTAGGGTGCCAAAGGTGACACAAGCTTGCATGTTTGCAAGACGATGTGCTTAGGCACGGGGGTGCCGAAGGCAAATGGAGTTGCCAAATACACAAATCTTGCATGTCGTAAGGCAATGTGACTAGGCACAGGGGTGCCGAATGCGACACAAAGCTTGCATGTCGCAAGGCAATGTGGCTAGGCACGAGGGTGCCGAAACACAAAGCATGCATGTCGCAAGGCAATGTGGCTAGGCACGGGGGTGCCGAAGGCGACACAAAGCTTGCATGTCGCAAGGCATTGTGCTTGGGCACGGGAGGTGCCGAAGGCAAAGGGGGTTGCCCAATACACAAAGCTTGTATGTTGCAAAGCATTGTGCTTAGGCACAGGGGTTTCGAAGGCAAAAAGGGTTGCCAAAGGCACAAGGGTGCTGAAGGGAAAAAAATGCATTATTATTATTTAGGAAAGAATAATTATAATAGCTTTTTTTTTTCTTTTTTTTCTTTTGGGTTCCTTGTGGCTATGGCTCGATGTTTCGGCAAGTGGGATGGGCTGGGCCATATGGAGCTAGGCCTGGTCTTGGCTTTGGCAATGGTAGAGACCCATGAGCACATCACTTTGCCTGAGCAAATCCTTTGTCGTTCGGCAAGCAAGAGGCTGGGACCATGGTGGCCAAAGTTTGGGCTTTTGGCAAGGAGGCTGGGCCGCTTGAACTTGCGTGAGCCCAGGTATGGAGAGGAGGGCTTGGTAGGTGGGCCATATACATGACCATTGCCGTTCGGCACGGGGGGCCAAGATTGCGCAAGTTGGGCTTCGTTAAGATATTTTGGTAAAAAAGGCCGGGCCTTCGGCAAGCTTGACTTGGAACCGTGTTTTTTGTGACCCTCCCCTCAATTCTCACACGGCCCTTGCCGATCGGCAAGGGTAGGCTTGGTAAAAATTCTTCAGCTCGTGGGTCTTTTAGCAAGGTTGGCCTTCGAAGCCCTTGAAAGGATTTTGTGAGTTGGACGAGGCTTTGGCAACGCGTTGGAGGTTCAGCAAGGTTCTGGGTCTTTACTTCTGCATAGCCGTTGCCGAACGACAAGGGCCTTGTGAAATTTTTTTGAGGCCTTTGTGTTTCTCTTAGGTGAACTGAGACTGCTCGGCAAGGTGGGAGAAGACTATTCAAGTACCAAGCCACGCTCAGCGACTCTGCCGGTCGGCAAGGATCGCAAGTATCCTCAGTGGCCTTTGAGCTCTTAACACCATCTGCACGGAACCTACCGTTCGGCATAGAAACTAGTTCGAAAAAGAGGCTTCAGAGCATAACAGCGTTGGCAAAGGAGGGTTCGACTTCCGTGGCAGCTAGGTCCTTTGCTATTTCTGTGAACAAGCATTGATTTCTGCTCAACCCTTGCCGGCAAGGGTGGATTGAAAATTTTTGAGAGCCTGTGGTGTCTTCGGCAAGAGGGCTTGTGATGTTTTGGCTTGGGCTGCGTAGCAACTGTTTGGCAAGGTGTTTGAACCTTCGTCATTGGCTGTGCTAAAGCAAGGCTGCTTCGGCAAGCAGCAAGGTCTTCGTGGTGGCTTGGGTTCGAATATAAGAAGGTCAAGTTTTCGGCAAGGGTGTGGTTTGTTGTGATTATGAGCCGGGCAAGGCAGCCGTAGTCTTGGCTTTTGGACGTTCGGCAAGCTTGACTCGGAACTGTGATTTTTGTGGGCCTCTCAAGTTCGCAGCATGGCTCTTGCCGTTCCTCAATGGTGCTGGGTCTTTGTGAAAAGTGTGAGCTGTTAGGGTCGTGACCAAAGGAGAGCAATCTTATGACGTGAGTTTCGGCAAGGGCCAAAGATCAGAGAGTTGCTAGGGCTCAACAAGTTGTTGTTTCAGCAAGGTTGATAAAGAAGGGGGCCTTCTCCAATTCAGCAATTTCCAAGGGGGTTGTGGAAGAGGAGGTGCCGTGTGCTCTAGCTTTTGGCAAGGCTCCTGCCGATCGGCAAAGGTCTGTCGAAGGAGTTTTGGTGAGCTTTCAGACCTGCACATGCCCTTGGCGTCGGATTCGGGGCCAGGCCCCTTGAAATTTGGTTGTGGGTCTTTAGTGAGCACAGGGGTTTCGTGCGTTGGTTTGTGCTGGACTCTAATTGGGTCTCGTGTAAGATTTTGACAAAGTGGGTGCCTTGATAAATTCAGCAGTTGGATGTTGCATGGATTTTTAACGAGGGGACTTGGAATTGGCATTCATCAAGGCATGGAAGTCTCACGGTACCACAGATAGATGCCCCATACATGTAATTAGAAGTGGCCTCCGTTGTCTTGACTTGGGCATCACGCATATCCCGCATAGTGCACTTCTAAGGGCTGAGAGTTCACATGTGCTCCAACAAGCCATGATGTGCCGTTCGGAATCCTCGACCAAGTGGGTGTCTTGAGAAGACCAGAGGCATGGCTACCGTTCGATAGCTAGTCGAGTGGCATGGAGATGGTGGTCTCTCAAGGCTCTTGGGTGGCTTAAGCAAATGGGTGTGCCATTCAGTGTTTTGAACAAAGACCAACCATGTGTCAAAAGACTTGGGAGCTTTTGGAGCTGCTCCTAGAGTTGCTGATCTGAAGCTTCCGAAGAAGCCAAAGTATGGCTGTTGCCGAACATGGTTCTGAGCAATCAACCTTGGTGCGAGGCATGTGGAGTTTTCTGCAGTTGCCATTCGGTGTCCTTAGGTGCCCTGAGAAATTTTCCAAGTGTATGACAGATAGGTGAGTATGGTATCTTGCTTCAATTTGGGGCTGCCAAATGGTACTGGGTAAAATTTTGGAGGTGGATATGGCTTCTGAAAGCCATTGGCTGAAGCTAAATTATTAGAGATGAGCTCAGAGCATTGGGTGCCAATCTGGTCCTCGTATTTTGTCTTCAGATAAAAGGGTTTATGATGGCTTCAGTATGGGTATTCTATTGAATTGTTGAATAGCAATTGACAGGTGTTAAACAACACCTAAGCCACAAACTCATGGAAATGGACCATGTGGGTTGCCCTTCGGATTGGCATGTGGGCTTCAATATGGGTACTCCATGCAAGCCATGCAAAAAGAAGAAGATAATTTTGGTGAATTGGAGTATTGGGCAACTGCAAATTTTCAAAGTAACCGAGTCTGGACAGCTCCTATTATTCATATGCAATATTCATATTTGTTGAATAGGATTGTGCAATGAATTATTTAAATATTGCATGCTTGTATACAATATTTATATATAAAAAGAGAAATCTTATCTTGTGGTGAAGATGCACGTGGACATCCTTCATATTGGAGCAATTTTTTCATGGGCATGTTCACGCCATGCATGGTGATATCCTTGGTGCATTTGGAATATCAGGCCATCCCCAAATTGATACTCTTCAAAGTGATTAAAAGGTGGGTTGCTTCAGCAGATACATGTTTTCGGTATATTGGTTCCTTGAGATTCGATGGTGGCCTCTACATATATGGTGCTAAACGATAAGCTAAAAGGCAATGATTGAAAGGATGCCGAAGGGCACTGAAGGAAAGGAGAACGATAAAGGCTTCTTGTGTCGATTCCCACAGACGGCGCCAAACTGTTGATGCTCAAAATGGTTAGGCCAAGGTTGAGTCCAACTTAGTGATGAGGTGTGACGGATGATGGATGAAGATGAGGACCTTCACCAAGTGTGTGAGGATTTGAGCAAACGATAAACATATAGAAGACAAAATATATGTGGTTCACCCGAATGATGGGCTACGTCCACAGAGAAGGGTGTTCTCATTATGATAATGTTTGTTTACATTTGTACAAGGGGATTGACCCAAATATAAAGATAATAAGTGAGAAGCCCAGCCCAAAGATGGATCCAGAAGAGAGAGCCCCTTTCTCAAGGGGGGAATAGTATTCTTTTATAGGTGAGGTGGAGTCTCCATCTCTTGTAGTTTTCCGATGTGGGACTCCTCTTACTTTGCTTAGAGTTGTGATTTGCGGTGATGCTTCTTTGGCTAAGGTGATGACCTCTCAAAGCATGGCACTCGGATGATCTAGCCTAACTAGTTGCTCGGTCAGTTATGGTACAAACAATTCCAACAATTTATTTCTTAATAATTATACAAACAACAACTAACAACACTGGTTTAGTCCTCTGGTGGAACTTCTTATTCCTTGGGATTTGTGTTGAAACCTGCATCATCTATTAGGGTGTGAGCATTTTAATGCCCAATAGGATACTAAAACACCTCCCTCAAAGCCAACTAACACCGCTAATCAACTTGGCATGCATCAAACAATTACAAGGTAAATATTGTTAGAAAAATGTAAATAAAAAAACCTTTCATTTGTAATTGTTTGTACATAAATGATTTTGATAAGAATTTTTAAACCAACTAATTCATACTTTAGGGCACCAAACCTGAATATCTCATACTATGCATTTACCACTGTGGCTCCAAATGCCATAAAATATAAATTAGTATCCATCCGTCCCTTACCCCTATTTTTCCTTTGTTTACACATTTCTCAACTTTTCACTTTTCATTAAAGGTCCTGCTCCCATCACCTAAATCTATTCAAGCTCTACTCTTGTCACCTGAATATATTCCATATTTTTTACTCATATATATCAAAGGCCTTCTCTCGCCCCTTAGATATACCTCAAACTACACACAGATCCAACACAACAGTATTTATGGTCCATATGTAATGCAGCTCAAACATTCATTTGCGGAATAATAATAATTCTAACAGAAACAATAATATTTCAAGTTTAATCACATGAAGAGTAATATTCATCCAACGTCAAATAATATCATTGAAGCAATATCAATAAAAATATTCATCCAACATCATATAATATTTATTAAACATTCATCAAACAATAACAATAGTATTCACCTAAAAATATCCACCAAGCAAAACAACAAAAATATTTATATTTATAGTACTATATATAAGCACCAAGATTAAAAATGATATAGTCTAATCATTGGGGAAGGGGGATGAATGAAGGATAAGCATGGGTTTTGCCTACATGTTGCACATTTTTTAATTTTTAATTTTTTAATTTATAAATCACATAATTTCATATATATGTTCTAGATGTTGTACAATAGGCAAAAACTGAACAACTTATTGCTGAGGAGAACCTCAATGAGGCCACACGTGCACCATTATCATGCAAGAAAATTTTAATTTCATCTAAAGATGATCTCACCTACATTTTCTAACTTGCAAAGAAAGGGAAGCGGAAGGAAGATTCTGTTACCCACACAATTTCTTTTGACATAAACAATAAGAGGCTGAAAGATGCTATGAAAAAGAAAGAGATGCATCAACAAGCAAAGAAAGTGAAGCTAGCAGAGCCAAACTAGCTTAAATTGTCCTTTCATTTTGCAAGACACACTTAATGCAACATTAAAATACCTCTTCCCTCATTTAGGTTTTTTTTTCCTCCTAAATATATGGGGTTTTTTTTTACTCACTTGTTAGGACATGTGCTCTTGTCCTACTTGACCTAGACAAGGGCCGACCCTAGATTTATGCAATTTTGATCACCTATTTATTGTTAGCAAAAAAAAGTTATGAGTAGTGACCAAAATTTCTTGCGATGGGTAGGTGTTTTAGTTAGCCGTCTTACCACCATTTTACCTAAAAAAAGAGAAGAGATTTTCATCTCAAATTGCCATCTCAAATTACAGAGAGGCAAAAATTGAACAACTTATTGCTGAGGAGAACCTCAATGAGGCCACACATGCAACATTGTCATGCAAGAAGTTTTTCATTTTCTCTTAAGATGATCTCACATCTCTCTTCCAACTTGCCAAGAAAGGCAAGTGAAAGGAAGAGGTTATGGAACCTACACCATTTCTTTTGACATAAACAACAAGAGGCTGAGAGATGCTATGGAGAAGAATGAGATGCAATAAAAAGCAAAGAAAGTGAAGCTCGTAGAGCTAGAGCAACATAAATGTCATTTCATTTTGCTAGACACACTTAGGGCCCGTCCGGTAATGTTTTTAGAGAGTATTTTCAAAGAATGTTTTCATAGAATGAAAACGAGAAAATGAAAACGCATTTTCAGAGAACAAAAACACGTCTGGTAGCTTAGTTGAAAACTGTTTTCGAAGAACAAAAACAGTGAAAACGCGTCTGGCAGTAATATGTGAAAATGACAAAAACAGTGAATATGCGTTCGATAGGAGGATTTTATTTTATTTTTTAAACTAACATTTTCACACATTTATGTATGTAATTAGTCCAACTCCTTTTTTATTTTGCACACCAAACATGTTTTTCTCATTTGACCTATTTTACTAAAATTAAAGAGCTTGGATTAAGTTAGATTTAAGAAAAAGTGATATATCTATGCATTTGGCTTAGTTTATATTAGTCGATTGAAACATTCATTGGCTTCTAGACCAAATATTACAAAAGCTTGTTCATTGCCACACAAAAAAAATTAAAAATTAAAAATTAAAAATTACAATAATATAATCAAGAGTCTTGGGTGAAATCACGCCACAAATCTTGTGCAATCTTATCTCTAATGTTGGTTATTTGTGCAATATTTTCTGGAGACATATTCAAATTTGGTGTAACCATATCTTCACCCTCAACAATGATGTCTTCTACTTGAAACTCTTTGAACAACCTATCACGACGTGCTTCTCTTTGGATAAAATTATGTAACACACAACATGCAATAAGGATACGTCGTTGCCTACGTGGAGGATAATTGGGCATCAATTTGAAAATTGGAAAACGAGCTTTCAACACACCAAAACACCGCTAAATTATATTACGTAATGAAGAATGCCTATAATTGAATAATTCTATAGGACCTCTTGGTGCTCAGCGCGGTCCCCTATAATCACGCAAATGATATCTCTCACCTCGGTAAGGTGCCAAGAATCCAAACATATTTGTATATCCAGCATCCACAACATAGTAATATCCTGTTAATTAATTCGTTATTTGGATGTGATAATAATATTAGTAATAATTTCAATTTAATTTTCTATATTTATTCATACCTTCCTTTGGAAAAGGAAATTCATTCTTTGGCCTTAACACTGCATCTGTGAACACTCTAGAATCATTTGCAGTCTCTTCCCATCCGGTGTAAACAAATGTGAACATCATATCGAAAGAGCATGCGCACATAACATTTTGAGTAATAAGAACCTTTCTACCACGGTGTCAAGTTTGTTTTTGTGCTGGTGCCCAAGCAGCAACATGTGTCTCGTCAATTGCACCAATACACTACAATATAGTGAAAAGCAAGGTCTAAAATATCGATGATATCGAAAATATCGGTAGTCCAAAAATATGGAAATTTCGATGGAAATATCGGGATATTATCGATATCGATAAAAATTGAATAAAAACCACGGAAATTGTAAGAAAAACTTGGAAATTTTCATTGAAACTTTGGAGAATGTTTATTTAGTCAATTATCTATGAGTTTATCACAAAAAATTAGAAGGAAATGCATTGCATGATGGATTTAACTAATTTTAAGTTGATTATACAGCAAGCGGGCAAACACTATGAGTGTAAAAAATATGTAATAATTAATGAAAAAAGATTAAATACACCGTAATCATTTATATATAATGATTTACTATAATATTTTACACTTTATACATTGCATGGTAAGATACATGAGTGACTTAGTATCGCATAGAGTTCCTACGAGGTTCAAATTTTTCACTATCTTCATCATCTCTATGTGTAGAATAAGTGTATTGTGAAGAGTAGTCATCAAATGATAAATCCCCAAAATAGTTTTGCATGTAATTGTTAACATACCACCCATATAAATATAAATATTTTAGCATATTATCACAAAAACATAAGTGATATGGTGTTTAAGGTGTTGGAGGAGTAAAATGGGAGGGGTTCATATCCCCTTTGTGCTTTTTTCTCCCCTTTTTCCCTTTTTTTTTAAAAAAACTTTTTTTTTCCTTCACATCGATATTTTCGATATTTTCGATATTTTAGCGATATTACACCGATATTTTGACAAAATATTGCTGAAATGTGAGCGAAATTATCGACATCGATATTTTCCGATATTATCGTCGATATTGTCGATATTTATACGATATGTACATGGATATGTTCCAAAATATCCGTGATTCGAAAACACCGAAATATCCTCGATATTTCCTCGATATTATCGATATTTCAGACTATGGTGAAAAGTTACTATGCTAAATAATAAAAAATAACTAAATGATATATATAGTATCATGTGATCATTTGTAAAATAATAAAAAAATATTTCTTCACCTCAAAATAAGGATAATACTTTGGGCTATTCAAGATTTCGGGCGGTGTTTCCCCTATATTACTTGGGCATATAATAAATGGTGATAATCCACATAAAGCTATCAACACACGCTTAAATTTTCTGTGAATTGTATCTTTAGATCGTTGAAAACGCTCAGCCGCAACTCGCATACAAATATTATGAGAAACTATAAATAAGAAAATACCAATTGCTTCTTGAATACCCATATATCTATCATGATGTAAAAGATCTAAGGTCTCAAGAGTTTGACACAACCTTAAAAATACATGTTTGTCCATGCAAAATGAGTCATAAATTCTATCCGGATTTCTATTTAACAACTCTTGAACATATTCATGCCCTAATAAAACTGAATTATGGCAAGGAGTCCTATCAACATATGATTGCCAATACTCATAAATATTCATACATATTAGCATATGATGTGCAATTTCTTCAAGTTCTTCCATATCTGAATCACTATCTGAGTTATTGCCTCCATTACTAGTAGACATGTCTAATACCTTCAAATATTCAAATTAAGTAATCGTCACTAACATTGAAACAATAATAACATATCCACAACCATACTATTCAAATATAAAAGAACACAAGGACTATCCATTAATATAATAACATATCAAAGATATTCATAAACTCAAATAACACATAATCCATAACATATAAAAGAAATTCATAAACTAAAAAATATATAAAAGAAATTCATAATCTCAACTAAAGAGAAACCACAATCATACTAGTATTCCTAAAGACTAGCTAACCAAGCTCTCCTCCTAGCATCCGACATTATAAAAAATATTTTTCTCCATTCAATAAGCACAATTTTTCCTACCATCTTGTTGAATGTATCATTATCAATATCTCCAATTTCTTCAACAATTCCGATGCATTCTTCAATAGAATACATCTCCTTGGAGGTGCTAGATGCCTCAACACTCTTTTTCTTTTGAATTGTTTGTAATTTTTGACTCATAACTTCACTGCAAACCTCCAAATAGGATTTCATTTTATCCCATTTCTTTAGATGACGCTCGGGTGGGTAGCAGTTACACTCTTTCTTTTTCCTTTACCATGATCAGTTTCCAAGTTAACACCATCATCATCCAAGTCAACATCAATATAAACACTAGTGTTAAGGAAATTGTTTTCTAACTCAAGCTCCTCATCTGAGTTAGGAGGAAGTTGATTAGAGGCATAATGCAACTGACCAGTTGCAGTAGTGGTGTTGAATATCTCCTCTAAAAGCTGATAGTGCACTAAACCATGAGTGCGATATTGCTTCGCTCTTGGCTTACTCTTCAAACCATGATAAATATTATACTCATACATCATAAGCAATTCACTTAAGTATATGAAGTGAAGTGAAAAAAAAAAACCTAAATAAAGGATTGGTATACCTTAATGTAACTGGCCCAAACATCCTATGAGACAATGACTGTGTTAGCATTAGGATCCCACCCAAATTCAGTATGCTTAATTAGGTCCGAGAACTCACAATGTGCAATTCGCAACCTATTAAACTTAGACTTAAGTTGCTGATTTTTCCACATTTTGCTAACTCCCCGCTTATTTCATACCAAACTTTCGTTTTAAAGGTTGATGCTTGCAAGTCACCCTTCTTCACATGATTATGCAATATATGTATTTAAAAAAAAACTCTTCATGTTTGGAAGGCCATTGTACCTTTTCCTCACCATCAACATTCTTAGGAGCCATATCCTTGTAAAGAAAAAACAATTAAGACAATCCAATAATTTATTGCATTTCAGAACATCGCACATATCATCACCACATATATGAATCACATATTTACGAATAAGAAAATATATCCTTTAAATAAATAAATAAGACAAATTCAACATGAAAACATCTCTTTTCCCTGCTCCAGTGGTACATTTTTCGCATAAAAAAAATATGAACATTTTGGTGTCACCTATCCTTAAATCAAATTGTGAAGGATGTTTCCACTCAATTGAGTTTGGTGACTTGGCGTGGAGTGTAGGGAACATGAACTAGCCAATTATTATTAGTTTATGGGATTAGTCTGTTGATTGTTAGGCTATATTTTGTGGACATTAATTTAGTTCAACTATGCTCTCTTTCTCTCTCTCTCACACACATATACACAGACACAAAACACAAAAGTGCATATAAAAGTTCCTCTTTTCTTACTATTCTGATTTCAATTACAGGTATGAGCAAGCTGAGTTTATAGAGAGAGAACTGGAGCAGGTGATAGAACAAATCAAATCAATTATTCTGACCCTAAATGTGAACCATGTACAGTTTTTAGTGGTGTTTCTACTTATTAAGAAGCTTTTCCAACATATGTAGATGAGTATAACGATGCTTTCATTTTTTTTTTAGGGAGGAGAACTTGATACAAATGATGGGATAGCTCCATTAGATGTGGTTGTACGAATCTTAAACGATCTACAACAGACAGTGACAAACTACCAAGATTCATGCATTCTAGTCCACCCCAGACAACATCACAAGTTCATAACTATAAATGAGCAATCTTCCAAAAGTAAACTTAATAACAGACCACCAATTACAAAATTCAACTCGAAATTATGAAAACCATTATCAAAGATCCCAAAATTAAGCACAAAAAAGAACCCATTTGAGAAAATTACAAAGATGAATTGCCCAAATGAATAATGAAGCACCAAAGAGAAGAAAACAAAGGAATTACCTCAGTCAATCTGAGGTTTTTGTCGTTGTTCTTTTGCTTCTGCTATCGCTTCAGCTTCTTCCAAAAGTAAACTGAATAACATACCACCATAAACAAAACCCAACTCAAAACTATGAAAATCATTATCAAAGATCCCAAAATTAAGCACACTAAATAATAGACCACCATATACAAAACCCAACTCGAAACTATGAAAATCATTATCAAAGATCCCAAAATTAAGCACAACAAGGAACCCAATTGAGAAAATTATAAAGCTGAAGTGCCCAAATAAATAATGAAGCACCAATGAGAAGAAAACCGAGGAATTACCTCAGTTAATGTGAGGTCTGCGTCGCTCCTCTTCTTCTTCTTCCCAGTAAATTTTAGATGTATAAGAAACCTAATTTACATAATACAACAATTATTTTTAGAACAACCATGAAAAAAAAAAAACCCTAGATCTAAAGGCACAAAATACCCAAAGCTATAGAAAGAGGAGAAAGAGAGAAAATTATCAAGATCCTCCAAGAGCAGCAATCTTCATGTGGTCTGTGGCGATGGAGCAATCAGAGAGAACAAAAAAGTCTTAGTGGTGAAGAGGGGAAGAGAGACTGTCACCAAAGAGAGGAGTGAGCCAAGCCAGAGAGAAGAGTGGTCAAGAAAGGGGGAGAGAAGAGAAGGGTGAGCGGGGAGGAGAGAAGAACGGTTTTTAGTCTGATAGGGAGAGAAAATTGAGAGAGTGATTGAGCAGAAGCAGTTTGTTTTGAGCGTTTGTTTTCTGGGAGAACAAAAACATTTTTTTTTATGTTTTGTAGAAGTAAACGTGAAGTTGGTCTCATTTTATGAAAACTTTTTCATTGTTTTCTATTTTTATTCACCGAACACGTTTTTGCTTTGTTTCTGTTTTTTTAAAACGAAAATGGGCCTTTAAAATGTTAACGAATAGGCCTTTAATGTAACATTAAAGTACCTCTTCCCTCTCCTTTTTTTTCTCCAAAACACATGAGATTTTTTTTTTTTGCCCCCTTACTTGTTGGGACCGGGCTCCTGCCTTCTCGACCTAAGAAAGGGCCGACCTTAGATATATGCAATTTTGATCACCTATTCATCGTTAGCAAGAAAAGTTATGAGTAAGTGACCAAAAATGCTTGAGATGTGTATGTGACCAATTTTTTTTTTGCAATAGGTAGGTGTTTTAGCTAGTTTTCTCACCACCCATTTACCTCGAAAAAAAAAAAAAAAGAAGAAAAGAAGAGATTTTCATCCCAAATCGCCCTCTCAAATTACATTTAAGAAAAAACTGAACAACTTATTGCTGAGGAGAACCTCAATAAGGCCACACGTGTAGCATTGTCATGCAAGAATTTTTTTGTTTCCTCTGAAGATGATCTCATCTCCCTATTCCAACTTACCAAGAAAGGCAAGTGGAAGAAAAATTATGTAACCCACACCATTTCTTTTGACATAAATAACAAGATGATGACAGATGTTATGGAGAAGAAAGAGATGCAGCAAAAAGCAAAGAAAGTGAAGCTTGCAGAGCCAGAGTAGTGTAAAATGTCATTTTGTTTTGCGAGACACACTTAATGCAACCTTAAAGTACCTCTTCCCTCATCTAGGTTTTTTTTTCTTCTAAATATATGAGTTTTTTTTGTGCCCCCTTACTTGCTCGACCTAGGCCAGAGCCGACCTTAGATATATGAAATTTTGATCACCTATTCATCATAAGCAAAAACATTTATGAATAGGTGACCAAAATTTCTTGCGATATGTAGGTGTTTTAGCTAGCCTTCTCACCACTCCTTTACTTAGAAAAAAAAAAAAAAAAAGATATTTCCATCCTAAATCGCCATCTCAAATTACGAAGAGACAAAAACTGAACAATTTATTGCCGAGGAGAACCTCAATGAGGCCACGCATGCAGCACTATCATGCAAGAAGTTCTTCATTTCCTCTGAAGATAATATCACCTCCCTCTTCCAACTTTCCAAGAAAGGCAAGTAGAAGGAATACTCTTATACCCATACCATTTCTTTTGACATAAACAACAAGCCAGTGAGAGATGCTATGAAGAAGAAAGAGATGCAGCAACAAGCAAAGAAAGTGAAGCTCAAGCTGGTGCAAGTTGATGCTAGTAACTACACATAGGGGAATGATGAAGAAGAAGAAGAAGAAGGAAAAGAAGAAATATGCGAGAGAGAGAGAGAGAGAGAGAGAGTAGTTCGTTCTGGGCTTCCGAATCAAAATGTAAAGAAGGATATTTTGATCTAAAAAAAGGTATGTAAAAGGAGGATATTCTAATGAAAAAAAAAATTATTTTGACTCAAAAAACAGGTGTATCGTGCAATACTAAAAGACATGTCTCCTTTCTCATAACCAGTTAACTATGTTCTCCTCTTTTTAAAAAAAAAAAATTCAAATATGTTTGTTTCATCATCAACTTAGTAATTAGTGAAATAGTCGTAGAAGAAACATACATATACTGAAGTTCATACCTTAATGAAGTTGGTAATTCACCCTCCATCTTTTTTTATTTTATTTTATTTTATCTATTCTTGATTTTCATTTTTTTTGTTGATCTTGGTTCTGGTAAGCATTGGAGATTTTGATATAAATAATAAACATAGAGGATGATTAATAGAAATTAAAGAAATTTTGCATCCATGCTTTATCCTTTTTTTCTATATATTTTGTTAGTTGCCCTTTCTTTTTCACTTTTTTCTAGTTCTACATGCATTTCACAGCATCTTTATTGTGTATACAATTTATTGTTGTACCTTTTGGACGTTTGGTTTGTGGATGCTTGTCTTTAGTCTTAGTATTTGGAGAAATTATATGCTATATTCTTTTAAATTATTTACTGGGATTCAAATGAATGTATGATATTGTTTAAGCCTAAATATGTTCTTCCTTTTCTTTTAAAAAATTGCATATTTATTGTTGAGTGTGTCTATAGAGGGGCATAATATAGAATTTGGCTCTGGGCCTTAGACTGCTCAGGATCAGCCTTGGATATATCTTTACATAATTGTATATAAGTAAAATTAAGCCACTCATCATATGTATAAGCAATTTCGATTACCTACTCATCGCTAGCAAAAAAATGATGAGTAAGAGAACATAGTTGGTAGCGATGAGTAGGTGATCAAAATAGCTAGAAAAAAAAAAAAAAAAAGAGTAGGTAATCAGAAATGATTTATTAGGTTTATAAATAGAACAATTGGCATATATATGGGATTAGAGTTTGAGCAATGTTATAGCACTCAAGAGCTCTCTTAGTGCCCAGGATAACGTTTCCAACAGAAATTAATATTAACAGTTGGCATATACATGGGATTAGAGTTTGAAAATTTGGCATATATATAGATTTAAGGGCTCAATTGGATTTGAGCTCTAAAACCAGCCTCCAAACCCAAAACTTAACCCATGTTTATTGTAGGTATGCTCTTCTGGTAGGGGTGTACGTTCGTTCGAAACCAATACAATTTAGTCAATCCGTATTCGACCCAATATAGATTGGATTATGATTTTTTTCACTCAGATCCAATCATATTAGATGTTTAAATCCAATCTGATCTAATCTAATTGATATTAGATTGAATTGGATTGGATTGGATGATCGGTTTTTGTAATAGAAAAATACAATAATGAAATATTAAACACTTATCCTTATGTTTAATATAATCAAACATATTAATAGAAATAAATATAAAATACAAATGAACTATTAGAGAAAATTGTTTTGATTATATAATATATTAAACATAACTCCATTAAATGACTTAAAATATTCATAACATTTTCAACGACAAATACCTACAAGAGCAAAATAAGTATAAAACTAACTAGACTGGATTCGATTGGATTCTCATAAGCAAATCCGTTATCCGATCCAATCATGTTAGTTTTGAAAATTACGGATCCCATCCAATCCGCCAAATTTTTGAAACCGATTAAAATTGGATTGGATTGGATCTTGTACACCCTTATCTTCTGGGATTTTGATTTTTCATAAGATAGGGGATGATGAGGGCCAAATTGGACAAATTTGACACCTTCTACTCTTTAACCAAGCAAAGATTGGTTTAGATTTTGAAAGCTATTGGACTTACGTATCTACTGGTAGCCACAACGAAAATCGCGTTTGTGTTCAAAACTGGGTTCAATATCATCACACAAGACCCTTGTCTCGATCCAGGCTACAAAGCAAGAAGAAAAAAAAATCTCAATTGAAATCTAATGGGTTAGGGTGGGATTTGAAATAGGGTTTGATATTTATACCTCATACTAAAAAGTGCCCACACAATTTTAAATTTAAAACAATCCTTCGAAATTAGCAAGTTTTTGAATACCATAAAACTTGTTGTTACTTGTCTAAAGTCTTTATTGAATACCACTAGATTTAGCAACTCTCTTTTAAAAATCTTAATAGTCTTAATGGAATACCACAAAATTTATTTAGATTAGTTAAAAGTCTTAATTAAATACCACATAATTTATTTAGTCCAAAATAATCTTTTAAAATCCTAATTGAATATACCCCTAAGGCCACCTCCACCGCAGCCCATTGTGCCAGGGCAAGAGGCCCCCTAAGTGGGGTTTGGACCTCCAGCGTAGGAGAAGCAGCCTAGGCAAGCCCTGGGTCCCACCAGCCTAGGCAAGCCCAATGGCAGATCTTGCCTGGGCTTCAACCCGAAGGCGCTGACATCAACGAGCAAAAAAAATTCAAAAAAATCGAAAAAAAAAACCAAAAAATTATGGATGTTTTCCCTATAAATACATAACAATTTTATTCCCTTTCCACACCAAATCCTCATACAAACTCTTCTCCTTCCAATATTTGTAAATTGTAATATTTTTTTTTCTTGCATTTGTAAATTGTTTATATTTTCTTCCATATTTATTTTTTTCTTGCATTTCTAAATTGTTTATATTTTGTTGCATATTCTTTTTTTTTTCTTGCCCTTATCCTAGCCTTTTAGGGTGGATCTAAAAAAGGCAAGGCTGTCACTATTTACATAAATAGTAGCAGCCTTTGCTTTGTCTTTGCCTTTACCTTTGCCTTAGCCTTTTGGGGTGGACATGCTCCAAGATGCATGTGTAAAACTCTCTCAAGTCTCTCAAATCCGGACCTGGATTGTGGACGAAAACACAACATCTCTCAATTCTTCATACAAAACTCGTTTGTCTCACTTTGTCTCTTGGCCCCTACAAAAAGCCCGAAAAAGCCCAAAACCAATAAAACGCGTATAATTACATGTTTTCACGTTTCTCTCAAGTCTTTCTCCGACCTCCGACTAGAACAACAACAACAACAACGTTCTCTGAGCGCATGCCACGGAGCGCAAGCCAAACCCGGTGGCTCACCGAACTTCCCATTTCCAGCGATCGGGTCGTCGGATCCGCTTGACCCGTTTCAAAACTGCGTCTTTTTTAGATAGACCGAGAGATGTGGGTCTTCTACCTGATCTCGTTGCCCCTGACCTTGGGCATGGTCCTTTTTACGCTCAAGTACTTCGCAGGCCCGGAGGTCCCTCGCTATGTTTTGCTCACCGTTGGGTACACCTGGTTCTGTTCTCTCTCCATCATCGTCATTGTGCCCGCTGACATCTGGACGGTACTTTTCATTTGCAATTTCAACAATTTTTGCCATTTCATTCAGTTTATGGTTGTGTGAATTTGATTCGATTAGGGTTTTGTTTTGTTTTTAATTAAAAAAGTTTTTAAACAATGTAATCTGTTTCAGTTTCTCTCATGGATGCATTGTTAGAAACTTTTGCAACTGGTTGTTTACTTCTACCGGGACATTTTCTCTGCTGCTCAGTTGTGCTCACCAAAGTTTTTTTGGGATTTTTTTCTCTGATAATGCAAAACCACTATTATTTGCGATTTGGGTAGCTGATTTTATTTCAGTTAAAAATTGTATCATTGGGTTCGAACAAGAAAGTAAGCCGAAAATGGACTTAAATTTTATGTTAATGGTATGCATCTAATATCTTAACATTGCAATAATGTAATGCTCTGTTTATATGGCATAAAAGAACAACTAGTTTCTTTGATTGGACACAGTATGACAATTGTTTGTTTTGACGTACCAATTCCATGTTTATCAGCTGTAAGACTATCTTTTATGTTTATTTTACTAGCTCCAGTTGTTATGTTCATAATCATTTGTCCATGCAACAATTACTGGTTTCACGATTGTTGCCGATTCTTTTCTTTTATTACATTTGCAGACGGTAAATCATATTGAGAGTGGAGGAATCTCATTCTTTTGGAGCTGGTCATATTGGAGTACATTTTTACTAACTTGGTAAGCAACATGGAACTTCATGGACTCTTTTAGTTGCCCCTTCTATATTTGTATATAGCTGCGTCACATGAATGTCAAGATTTCCAGTTATTATATCATCCGACTGTTATCATCCTCTATCTTAGTTTGGTAATTAACATTACCGTCAAGGCCCTTATTTGTAGTCATTGGAGTCATGTAATATGCATGCAATTGCTCAACAAAATTTGGTCGAATAAGTTCCATTAAATGACTTTTCTGTTTTTAATTGTTCTATCCATCCAGACTGGTGTTTTTCTATTTGAGAAGATATTTATATATAAAATAGGAATCTTAGTGAACATTATACCGTTTTGTTGAGTTTGTTTAATGAGTTTTGAAGTATTAATGCTGCGCCACTTCTAAGTTTTAGCTGTGAAATGATGATTATATGTTTATCTGCCCTTTCCAATTTACCCTTGATTGGATATAAAATGAATGTGATGTAGATATAAATGGGTTTACAGCTAACTTGTAAATCTTCTCCTCATATTTCTAAGTTATCTCTAAGCAGGACTGTGGTGCCCCTTATTCAGGGTTTTGAAGATGCTGGAGACTTCACTGTGACAGAGAGATTGAAGACTAGTGTACATGTTAACTTACTTTTCTATCTAATTCTGGGAGCTATTGGCCTTTTTGGACTGGTTCTTCTCATCATGATGCACAAGAATTGGTTTGTTCCTTCTCTTGCAAAGATGATTTATATTTATGTGGATATTAGTATCTTCTTAGGTTTGCCTTCAAGGAGTCCAGAGATATTATATAAGTTGTTATATTCTTATTTTGAGTGGCACTGCCTCCCTGTTATGCGATAAAGATTTGATCATAAACAGTGGATGCTGCATAATAAAAGCAATTAGATGTGGTCGCAGTCTAACGTAAGAACACACTTTGGACTGACACATTCAAGACATGTCTGTGTGTGTTTAGCATGCGTGAAAGCATTGCCAGGCTCTAATTCCCAGTCTTTCGCATGCATGAATGAATTTCAGAGATTTGGCAGTTTCGTGCTGATCTTTGTTTTTGTATCTTCCCATATGATCCCTAGCTTTGTGTTCAGCTTCTGCAAATTTTATGGTAGCCAGTAGAGGGGGATGGGGGGTGGGTGTGGGTGTGGGTTTGTCTTTCTTTGTTCCCAATAACCTTTGAAATAATCATTTCTTGCTACAATAGATGAAATTGAAGTGCAATTAGATGTGAAAAAGGTCTTGAGAGTATCTCACAAAGATAGAAGTCTAACATGAGAGCTTAAAAGATTTTGGGCCCTCTCCACCAATTGCCAATTGGTTAGGTTGGATGCTTACATCACTGTTTAAGTATGGGCACAGTAGAGAAGGCTAGGAAGATGATGTATCACTACCAGTCTAACAGGGGCTCATTCTTTTTACTTTATGTTTTTCCCTGGCTATTGAGCTATTCTATTCATTCCTCATTTTTTTTCCTTTTGTTTTTTTGTTTAAATAACAGGGGTGGAGGTGTTCTAGGATTTGCCATGGGCTGCTCGAATACTTTTGGACTTGTTACAGGTGCATTTCTTCTTGGATTTGGTTTGAGTGAAATCCCTAAGGGCCTTTGGAAAAATTCAGATTGGACTATCCGCCAAAAAGTTCTTTCTCATAAAATTGCCAAAATGGCTGTGAAACTTGATGACGCTCATCAAGATCTTTCAAATGCTATTGTGGTAAGTATTCTCTTTCAATTTCCAATTTTAAGATATCCATGTTTTTTTTTCTAAGGTGCACAAAATTTCTCTATCTGCATGTCCATTCTGAAATTCTGATTGGTGTTCATTGTTTGTTTCTCTTGTTGTAACTTGGATCTAAGTATGATGGTAGGCATTTTTTCGGCCAACCTGACGCAGTTGGCCCAGTTTTCTTTCCATTTTTGGATGAAATCGAGTCAATTCCATTTCAACCTGATAAAACAGGTTCAGTGTTGTTTTAAATACTTCTTGACCCGAAAGTTCCAACTCCACCCAATTTGAATGAAGTTGTAAAATTTTGAGGTGTTCATATTCGGTCAATATTTGAATCACCACGTGTTGCATTAACACAAATGCATCAACCTTTGTGCTAAACTTGTTTTTCTGATAATATTGTACATAATGCGAATGACCAAATTCAAATAATCTTTTTGAATTTCTTCCAAAGCTGACTTGGCCAAGTGCTTGGCCTTTTGTTTTTCCTTGCAGCAGACTGTAGCTTTTCATTTTTCCAATCATTCTACATTGATAATCATTCCCATAATCAAATAACATAAGATGCAAAGAATTAAAATAATTGCCTGGAATGAAACTTGTGTGGCAAACATAGTGATCCATCTTTTATACGCTTGATCTTGAAGTAGACTGAGATAAGAGAGCACACGACCCTATAAAGATTGGTGGCCAGGAATTTTTTTTCCCAAAACGAGGAAAAGAAAGAGGTATCAATGTATTAGTCCAATCAATTTGACGTGTGATGTGACATGTTTAATCTATTTAAAAGAATGATAAGAAAATGACTGCAAGTTGTCTTTATCTCTGTAACTTCGTTTCTGCCTTAAGGAACATACCGAGACGAGAGACATTTGGGCTGGGAAGAGGTGGTGAGAAAGGCAGAACTGTTCCTCTCTAACTTTGCTTATGCTCAAACTTTCCCTTTGCCGAACTATTCTCTTCCTCTCCTGGGATATCTTGTTCTCATTTTTTGAATGCCAAATTTTACAAGCAGATAACACATCACCTAAAAAACGAAGACTCAACCTTTTATTTTCTTGATCAATGTCGTGTCAATCTCTCTCAAAGGCTCTCAGTTCTAGAAAATTGGCTTGAGCATGTGTTCGCCATGCATTTTTTTTAGGCCTACTAAGTTTGTAATATTTTGGGCCATTTATAATTTGTTTTGAAGTTTAAGTTTTACTTAACCCAATTTCCAACTCAACATGACCCCACTTTTGGTGGGTTGGCTTGGCTTGGTTTTTAATGGGGCACGGTCAGTCTTTAGTCATGAAAAATCACCACCTGATTATTTAAGATCGTTTTCAGATTGGGGTTGGGGGAGAGGAGGAAGTGGGTATGTTGTTACTTACAGTGACCTTTTTGCAACGTATGAGCTCAAATGTCCAGCATATGATGTCTCTATGACCACAGGGAATGTATGCAATATTGATAATGTCTTTGTGCTTTACTTGGAAACAAGCTGCATGGTTTGCCTTGTTTCCTTTGTGGCTGTGTGTATTTGGTTACTTCGCTTCTGAAAAGTTATTATAATTTATTTGTATCATGTTTCTTATAAACTCGAATGATCTTCATTGTCTTTTTTCTTCTACATCTACCAAGCATGAACTATCTTTTGCACTTTCTCACAGCAAGGATGAAAATATAGGCCGATATCCCGATGTATCCCTTTTTTTAGGTGTCGATACAGATACAGAGGGGTAAGCCTCTTTCTTCCCCCTTATTGGCGATATATCCCCAATAACCCCCGATATCCTCGATATTTACCGATATTTCCCGATACCAGACAAATAAACCAGAAATTTGTCTTCAGTTTTGAAAGTAATCATAGGTCCCAGCCACTGAATCGATGTCAAAAACCAAGCTCTAATACTTAGTAGCTTCTCCTTTCTTCTCTCCTCTGTCATTTTGGCTATCTTTGGCTCTTCCTCTCCTCTCTCTGGTTGCTCGGTTTCTTGTGTGTTTGATTTTATTTTTCACCTAATCTTCCATCTCTCATTTCCTTTATCATTAAGTCTAACTCTTGTAATATAATGTTGGGTCATGTATTAATTGGTTGGGTTGGGTTATGTTTGAATAATGTTGTCTTTGTTGTGTTAAGTCTAATTGTATTTATTTTCAGGATTTTCATCGCACATTATATACACGTAGATTTCATCATATGCATATCTTATACTTAGCATATTTTGAATTTTATTTGTTCAATACATTCATTGATAATGTGCTTAATATCTATGAAAGTTTCACTTCAAAATTCCGTGTTTTTAAACCAATATCTGTCTTTTTTGTTGATTTTCCTCGATACCTAAAACGACATCGATATATCCCCCGAAATATCCGTAAATTTAAGGCCCGATAATCTGTTTCGCTGATATTTTCATCCTTGCCTCACAGTATGGTTGTACTTGTATCTAACTTGTTTTATGTATTATTTATTTTTATTTATACTTGTTGGTTTCTTCATTAGGTCGCCCAAGCAACATCCACTCAGATGTCCAAGCGCGATCCTTTGAGACCCTACATGGATATTATAGACAATTTGTTAGCTCAAATGGTATTTGTTTACTGATTTAAAGAATTGAAAGAAAAAATAATTGATCTTAACTAGTTCTGTAATGGTTCTCTTGGTAATATATTGAATCTTCTCTTATACCAGTTCAAGGAGGATCCATCCTTCAAACCCCAAGGGGGCCGATTAGGTGAAAACGATATGGACTATGATACTGATGAAAAATCAATGGCAACGCTTAGGCGTCATCTTCGAGGTGCCCGGGAAGAGTATTACCGGTACAAAAGGTAAACTTCTTAGTTGAATGCATTACCTATATGATCTATTCACTGAAATTCTTTTGCATTTACTCGTGCCTAAATATTATTTGCGCTGTAGGCATTTTGTATTTTCTGTATCTGTGGGCTTGGCTCTGGATTATCTTTTTAAGTGATCAGGAACTACATGCTACCATAGGTTGCAAATTCCCTTTAGATGGGTGTTTGTTGATGCTTGAATAATACTCTATGGTTTATCCTCCTAGTTGACCTTTAAAAATGTATGTTATTTGCATATAATATTAGAATATAACTTTCTTATGTGTGTCAGTTTGTGTGAACATATTGTATTAGAACTTAACTTTTGGCTTAATTTAGTTCTAAATTAATGGTAAAACTATTTGTTTGAATCATTTTATTCATTTTAATTCAGTCTATGCTGCAATGCCTAATCAATGAGGTTGCTAACTAAGGGAAGAAATTTTTGTTTTCTCTAATTTATCCTTTCTAGTGCTGCTCTGTTGTTAATGCTTCCATGTTGAAGTTTTGTGTTATAAATCGAGAAGTAAATGAACATTTGTGTACTGTTTTCTATTGGATGTACGTTCATGGAATCAGTCTATATAATTGCTTATTACTGGTAATTTATATAGACTGATTACTGTTTACTGTGGCAACTAAACGTATATGATTTTTCTAATAATACTTTGGGATTTAAGTTTTGATTATGATTATGGGATCCACATTGAAATACTATTTTCACCTTCACATTTAGTATTTTTCTGGGTTTGTAATTATGATGGTTTGGTTTGTAGTATCTAAAATTTACCATTAGTTTTGCAGTGAGTATATGACCTATGTTATGGAAGCCCTTGAACTTGAAGATACTATAAAAAATTACGAACGCCGGAATTCTACTGGATGGTAAGCCTCTGATTCTGCCATTCTCCATCATTCTTATTCCATTCCTTACATGTTTATTTGTATGTATACGCACATACATATCTAGCCTGCGCCCCAAACCACCCCACCCCCACCCCAACCACCCCCCCCTCTCCTCCTCCTCTTCTCTCTCTCCCACCCTCTTTCCCATTAAAAAAAATGTTTGTCTTCACCTTTTAACTACATTATACCATTTCAGGAAATATGTTTCAACATTCAGACCTTCTCGAACTGGCAGATTAGGATCTATCCTTGATACAATAGGTAAAATTCAGATCTATAAATTCACTTGTATTTAAATTTTGAGTACTTGGCAGTTTGCACTTCTGTCCTATAAATGTCAGGTTGTTTTGTTTAGTTGCATTGAGGGGCCTGTATGCTTTCACCTAAATCGAATCTGAAGACAACACTTTACTTTGTCTTCTATTGGCCTATAAAAGCACACTTTAGATAGACACATAATGTATTATTGTACTGAAGAAATATGAGCATGATGTGTTAATTTATATATGGCTTCTCAAAACTCAATGTTATAGTGTTGGTAATTAAACTTTAATTTTAGATTGTAGCTTGATTTTCTTTGAATATTAAAAGTTGAGACCTAAACTGACATGAAAATTAATTCTTGCCCTTTGCAGAATTCTTTTGGCGCTGCATACTAAGAAAAGAAGTTGAAAAACTTTTGGCTATCATACTTGGGATCATTTCAGCTGCTATTCTTTTAGCGGAGGCAACTCTGCTTCCTCGAGTTGACCTATCTCTCTTTTCAATTCTCATAAATTCTGTTTCTAAGCAAGAAGTTCTTGTGCAGGTGGGTCATAGTTATTTTAGTAAGTTGTAGTCTTTATGTTTTTTGGGCATTGTGCAATCGGTGTATGAGGAAAAGCTCTGTCAGTTTGTGAAGGTTGATATTTTTCACCCAGGTTTTATTGCTGACGCCAACATATTGTTTAAAAAGAAAAATTGAACAAAGCTATCTGCATTATGTTCATTGGATCCGTATGAGTCCACATCGCTGTGAATAGTTGCACATATAAATGATTAGATGTGCATTGATCTTTTTATGTAAATGGGTCTCCATATTTGAAGGCATGCTCTTACTTTCTTTTTATTACTCTACTGGTTGCTGATGTAAATTTGTTGACTCAACTTTACCCCAGGTATTTGCCTTTGTTCCTTTGATGTATATGTGCATCTGCACATATTACTCCTTGTTCAAAATCGGTATGTTGATGTTTTACTCATTAACGCCCAGGCAAACAAGTTCAGTCAACTTGCTTATGATATGCTCGTAAGTTTTGATCTTAACTCTAGCTATTAACAAACTCGTCTTTTGTTACAAAATTACTCACGCTCCATTTCTTTCATATCTTCCAGGATGGTCGCTCGTTATGCTCCTCCAGTTTCATACAACTTTCTCAATCTCATTCGTCTTGGTGAACATAAAACTATATTTGAAAAGGTATTTATCTCATCCATCTCATCTGTCCTCTTACTGATCTATATCTTACCCTAGCTGAAAGTAAAATGGAATGTGTTCATAGTTCTTTCTATTTATAGTTACATGGGATTCTTGTAGTGGAAGCCAATTTAAAAGCTTTTCAAACAATTTTTTTCTTCATGATTTTAGTATAAATCTAAATACTCTCGGGCAACTGTAACCAAAAAGAAAATTAATCTAGGGTAGCATGCGGATTTGGTTCTTTTACTAGTATGATGATTTTTCTAACTTTCTTCAGTAAAATCTTTTTTTTTTCCCCCTTTCTTTTCCTGTTTTGGGTTTTTCTCATCAATTGTAGATTATTGACAAAAAAAAAAAAAGTTTTCTCATTAACTGTAAATTCCTTTTCAAATATTGCTATAATGTTTTTTTTTTCCCAGTGTAGTTTTTGGGTTTGGCATTTCATATCATCTAATATTATTGTTTTCTGTTCTTAGTTTTGGCTGGTATGTTTAACTGTAGAACTTCCCTCCTCCCTCTAGTTAATGATTTTGACTATTTTACCTTTGTAAATGTGAATTGCAGCGAATGGGAAACATTGATCAAGCTGTCCCTTTCTTTGGGAGTGAGTTTAACAGAATCTATCCACTTATCATGGTTGTGTACACCCTGTTGGTTGCTAGCAACTTTTTTGACCGCATAATTAATTTTTTTGGGAGATGGAAACGATTTAGATTTCAAACCGAGGTTGACGATATGGATGGTTTTGATCCGTCTGGGTTAATTATCTTACAAAAGGGTAAGCATATTTTGTGATCTTCTCTTTTTAGAAGGCTTAGACTACTACTATTCACTTGGCACAAGCCATCTGTGAATATCACAGATCCTTTACATTCTCTTTTTTATTACAAATTTCAAAACCACAGGTTTTGCGAGTGCGGATAAATAAAGAGATGTGCTTGAACTTAATTGTCTTTGTTTTTTCAGAGCGATCTTGGATTGAACAAGGTCTCAAAGTCGGTGAACATGTTATCCCATTAGCTAGGAATTTCAACAGCACGGATGTTGAGACTGGCAGCAGCAACATGGTACACTAACATTTAGCATACTGCTTAGATTTACTGAATAAATTATCTGTCATACTGTATCCATCCTAATCTGTGATTTTCTTTTCTAGTTTGTTTTTTGTTTTTTGTTTTTTGTTTTTTTTTTGGTTCTTTTTCTTCTTCATGCTCTGCTGGTATATTGGATCATTTCCTAATAATGGTGGAATTTCAGGATAGGACTCTTGTTGAAATGAAAGCAACAAGCAGTCTAAGCGCTGAGGGGGCAATTGAAACTCCCTCAAAATCTTCAAAAGAAGATCGCAGATATAGCTCAAGTAAAGAAGCCATCAGCAACAAGTATGCTGCCATTAGAGAACAGAGCAGACAAGCATCTTTCAACACAAATCCGGTGGAGAAGAATATTTCTGCTGCCAAGGTCTCCTTGCTTGATGGAGACAACTCTAACCCTGATAACACAGCAGGAGGATCACCTACTGGCTTGTCCTCAAAGTGGGAATCAATGAAAAATGGTTTCCAAAATTTCAAGGCAAACATAGCAGCCAAAAAATTTATTCCCATACGCCAAGTTCAAGATACTATAGACCTATCTCGTGCTTCTTCTAATGAGTCCCTCGACGAGATATTTCAGAGATTGAAACGGCCGTCTGTAGATCATGTGAGCTATGTTGACGAGGATGAAGATGACAGGGAGGGAAAGTCTGGTCCTAGCAGATAATGTTTATAATCTGTTTTAGGTAATGAACTTGTTACCATTCTAGAATTGGGAATATTAAGCCCATAAAATGTATAGCTCATGTAGTGAGGGCTGATACCATTTGCTTGCTACGATTTTGACCGCAAAGATTAGTCCAGCCTGGGAAGATATTTTGCGATACCGAAACTACATACGTCTAGTTGGAAGACTCTAGACAATTTGACAGGAAAGATAGGAAAATTTCAGTTACCTGTAAAAAAAAAAAAAAAAAGTGAGTTGGGGACTTGTGTTTGTATTTGAATTATACGTGTATTTGTAAAAGAATGTCACCATTTTGTTTCTCCTCTGCAATGTAACCTAGTGGCCGACTCTCGAAAAATTACCAGTTCCAGATTCAACTCATTTTCATTTGACATGCGATTCTTTCTTTGACATTCTTTCATAGAGCTTGTTGTGATGATATCTGTTAAGAATGCTTCACCCAGTGAGGATGATTATTTTAAGGGAACGTTTAACAGATGACCTAACAGAGGAGCTTCAACAGTTAGTTTGAAATTTTAGTCAAAGAAGCAAATCACAATCATATAAAAACAATTCAAGCCATGCAACTTCCATATCAATTCAAATCAATTAACTGGATGAGACCAAAGAATAATATGTTTAAAAAAACGTCATGCACGTGGTCAAACACAAAGGCCTTTTCAAGTCGAAGTGTCAAATTTCCCAATCACAATTGTTGTGAAACTTCGGAGAAATTTTGATGCAGGGGGGCAAAAAAGGGTAAGGATGTCAACTGCAGTCTAACTTGTAAAACATTATATCATCACAAATATTCTGCAAAATTTATTTTATGCAACATTTGAATTTGGCATCCAATATGGATTAAATTTGGCATAAACTCAAATCAATCCATAACCAGCAATTAGTTAATATGAACAAGCAAGACCTTATCACGATTGATTGCATAATCAAATTACAAACTTGTTACTTGTGGTACAGAAAGACATACAAAATAATAAATAAAAATATTTATCCTAGACTACTCTTTGAGTGCTTCAAAACCTCCTTGGTTTTGCTCCCCGTTGTCCGAAGCAGCTTCGACCAAAACCCTCTTTTTTTCTTCTTCTGCTTCCCACCACCACTACTAGCCTTCTGATCTCCGAAACGATGATGATTTGTCTTCGAAACAACGGCGGCGACCGATCTGCTCTTCTTCATCACCCCATCATCATAATCATCATGGCCGCCGCGGCCATACCCACCACCAGTACTCGTGCTACTCCTTGTCATGAAAGAAAACGAACCCAATATTTCCGAAGCATGACGCCGATGATGACGCTGAGGGCCTCGGCCGCTGAAGCTTGTAGAATAATAATAATTATTAACAGGAGGAGAGCCGGCGGAGGAGGAAACAGAAGAAGACGAGGAATTAGATTGATTACGGGGAGAAGAAACAGTACGAGCAAGTCTCTCACTGAAGAAAGTTGAGGAGGGGGCATAGAGCTCAGAGAGCCTCTCACTAAGACAAGATGAACAAACACCTGGCGATGAATATTGCTTCATCATCATGTCGTCGCCTCCAAACAGCTGGTGCTTATTGCATCCTCTCCCTGATTCAGACCAACCCATCTTTTCTTTTTCTCTGAATATATTTCTTAAGAATTTGCCGCTTGATTTGAGCTTCTGTGAGCTTATATATATATATGGAGAGAGAGAGAGAGAGAGAGAGAGAGAGAGAGAGAGAGAGAGTACAGGATTTGGTTTACTTCATTGGTTTGTTTACATTAAGACACGACGCACACACGCACGTAGACTTTTCTTACGAAGGTTCATTTTTAGGGTTATAAATTATAATTAATTACGACTCGGCTCTCCCCTCTACCATTACAGCTAGGTGCTGTCATCAATATCACAGCCCACACGTGGGAACTATTTTCATGACAACAACACTACTTGACTTTTTACTTGCTAGTAGGAGTTGTTATTTCTTCGAAAGTGTTTGGTTGACGGTAAAAGAAGCTTGGGATTGAAAAATCATTTCGTTTCTTATATTTGGTAAGTTCAAGTTAGAAAAAATAGTTCATGCTTCATGAAAAAATGAGGCAGGAAATGAAATCATCCATCAAGCTTCAGTTCCAATTTTATTTCTCATAAAAAATCACAACAAACATAGAAGTATAATTGAAAATTTAAATAAATTTTCATAAATACTTTCCCACTATTATCGAACATGAAAAATGAATCTTTATTTTTCATCCCTAAAGAAAACACGAAACTAAATTCCCATAAATATCTTTCCGCAACCTAAACGTAGCCGTACTAAAGAACACATGCGAAACTACAATGCATATGCGATGAAGAATGACAAGTACAAAAAGAGCAACCAATTCTATTAATCCAAGATACTGATTGGGCTGTGATCCTAAATCGTCACAACCCATCAAAGGAAATAATTCCTTTATTTTTATTTTTATTGTGGTACAATGGGAAATTCAATAATGTATTGTTGGTTGTTGCATGGGGACAGATGGGCACAGTCAACGCGATGGACGGTCGTGATGCGAATAAATACAAAAACGTGGGACCCATTTTGGGCTGGAATAGAAGACCAGTACGCAAGAGTCAAGATGTGCCGTGATTGGCTGCTACGTGTCCGTGGGCAAGATAGATCATATAAACAAACAACCAACCAACCGTGGAGGGCGTTTTAATTGTGGGGCGGCGGTGCACGTGAAAGAGAATGCACGCTTCTTCTCTCGAGCCACGTAGGCCAAAAATACATAAATAATGGAATTCGTTTTTGCGTGCACATTCGTTTCGTGTTGGTGGGAAATGGAAATTGATATGAGGCCACGTGGCGTATGGGCAAATCCAATTCCAACTACTTCAACACCAACCAGATCAGGATCGACGGCATCCATGGATTGGGCCAGGTTGATTCAATCATGGTGAAGGAATAAAAATGGCTGAAAAAGCCATGTATCCGAGTTTCTGAGTTCGAATCATATTTTAATATCGCTTGTATCAAAAAAATGATTGAAAATAACCCGGTCTTTGTCCTCTTATTTAAGAGGTGAGTTTTTACACTTTCATGTCATTTTAGCATGACATGCATGGTTTTGAATTTTGACTCATGATTTAAAATATTAAATGTCTTTTTCAAAAATGAATAAAATAAAATAAAACGTAACCCAAATGTTTTGAAGTTATCAGATTATTCGCCTACAAATCCATCATTCATCTACTTGACAATAAAAAAAGGGAATTAGAAAATAAAAGAAATAGGAAAATGACATGCGTGGAAGCACTTTGTCAAGAGACTAAAAATTTAAAGAATTTGTTGGGCAGTCTTAAGGTTGAAATATTACTCAGAAATTAAATTAGACGAACATGACATGACACATTACTCTCTAAGTTTTCTTATTAAATCGAGCCTGCCAACTTTGATTCATAAATAATGTCAAATTGGTATTCACGAGTGTAGGAAAATATATAATAATAGGTGTGATTGTGATGCAGACATACACAAATGAGTTTTAAAGCCAAATTCTTTGCTTCATTATTTTCAGAGAAGAGTACATACACTATGAGTTTTGTAGTGAGTCAATAATATTTCCTCTATTATTATTCTTTTTGATGAGGAAGCTTCTATAATAAGGGGGATTTTGGTGAGGGGATTTAATGTAGGGTTCCATCCCACCATTCGTTCATTTAAAAAGTTTAACTCCAACACTTTTTCTCTCTTGTTGAATAGTGAGATGGAGCTTCACATTGAACCCCCTCCTCATTATAGCATTTCCGATAAAATGAAGCCCATGATATTGTGGGATTTTGGACCATTGAAAAGCCAATCCCATGATATGATTGAGAGGTAAAACATAACTCATAGTGAAACCTTGTGCAATAGAAATCCTTATTTTTGAGATATTTACTAAGTTGAATAATATTTAAATTAAAAGTAAAGAGTTAATAATTTTTTTTTAAATATTCGTTTTAACATCGATTCGCTAACCATTTATAGCAACGCCTTCATGTTCTCTAGTTCTACATAAATAGATCTTTATAAATTTTACAAGTTTGAAACCTTATAAATAATATATATATATATATATATATATATATATACACACACATACAAAGCTAATGATGCGCAACAATCATAATTTTTCTTAAGTTTACTTGATTGTGTTTTATTATTTGGCTTTGGAAACACACAAAATAAACAAATATCGTCATTATTGTCATTTGTTTACGAATCTCTTCGGTATTTAAAACCACAACAAAAATTAATTTCAAACAAATAAAACCATGTACAACAATCACGTTGGCGTAGGTTTATAGATTAGAAATTGCGATACAATGTATATCTTTATGTCACCCTTATATTGGTCTTTTTAGTTTTATAGAATAGAAACTGCAACATAGTGTGTATATGTTACTCTTATATTGGTCTTTTTTATGTTTATAGAATAGAAGCTGCAACATATTGTCTATTTTTATATTACTCTTATATTGGTATTTTTTAGGTTTATAGAATAGAAACTAAAACACTGTGTATTTTTATTTTACTCTTATATCTGTATAATTAAGACTTATATATTAGAAACTGCAACATAGTGTGTATTTTTATGTTGCTATTATATTGGTAATTTTAGGTTTATAGAATCGAAATTGCAATATAATGTTTATATGGGTTAGTATTTTTATGTTACTCTTATATTGGTAATTTTAAGTTTAGTTGCTACCATATAGATGTTTATTATTTTACAATTATATCGACAAATTAAATGCTACTTTTTTTTTTCTTTGCCTATGGTTTGTTAGGATTTGTGAAAATTTAATTTATTCTTTATTAAGTTTAATGGGCATTTCAATTTATGTGTCAATTACCAAAAGAAAAAATTTGTATAGATTTCTTTATATATGTATTATGTATGATGGTTTGGTCTTTTTGGTTACTTTGAAATGAATTGTGACTTCGATTTTTTAATTATATAATTTATAAGAGGTCCCTATATACACATGAAATTATGGCCCTGTCACTGCACACACAGATACCATAGAGGCACACAGGACCACTTGGAAGCACACCGAATACTAGAATCAATCCATTTAACACCCCATATAGTATACATAATAGAATAACTCACGATAAGTAGTAAGTAAAGCCTAACTTGGTTGGTTAGGTGCTACTTCGTGCAATGTAAATGTAACTCCCATATTATGCAGGCCCATAGCACATGGGCTTACTCATTCACCTATACCAACAAAAGTATAGATGATCTTGAGTTAAACCTAATGAGATAGATACAAAATGATGGAGAGAGCCGTTAATGCAAGCAAAGGCTTGGGCCCTTTCCACATGTGGGTTTCAATATGAATCAGGCTAGGCCCACGCACAAACAAAAGCAAACAAAGGAGTTTACTGCTGAATTTAACCATCATAAAATCTCCCCTACACCTACTGAACAAATACACATGAACCTCTTTTGCGGAGCTCGTTTCTCTAAAACAATTCTAAGAATTGTAGCTCTCTTCAACTTTTACATATTTGCATGTTATAACAATTCTAATTAGCCCACCAAAACAAAACAAGAAGTTAGCATAAAGCAAATTATAAGCTAATAGCTTTGAAGGTCTCTCCAATTCTCTATTGTCTATTGCCCCACAACTTCAACCCCCCATCTCTCTCTCTCTCTCTCTCTCTCTCTCTCTCTCTCTCTCTCTAGATTGATATACCAAATTAAAGTCGCAAATTCATTAGGTCAGTCAGATAAGATATGGACTGTCGAGTCTTGATATACAAACAAACAGCAAAGCAATTAGTACGGGGGACTGAAAATAAGACTGAAAGCTCCCTTACTAGGGGGACGGTGCCGGGGTGCACTAGTGAACATGACACTATAGTTATATCGTTTGACTAAAAGAACACCTTATTAATGTCTACATGTTCACATAACCTACCACACCATAAAAACCCACCTCAACCTCAAGAACATCAACATCCCTTTTGTCCCTACCAAAAATTGCAATGTTTTAGTTCGTAATTCAGTCGTGCGGCCACACAGTTTCGGACATTCAATGGCCGACAATAGTATTTCAGAAATTTGCAAAAGAAAAAAAAAAGGAAATTGAAGTTTCAGCCAAAATCAATTAGCAACGGGCAATGATATCTAATAAGCACATGTTGGGTCTCTTAACTTTCTGATTGAGGACATTCCTTCACATCCTCACACGCCCCTTCACGTTTGACGAACTTTCATATCTAACTCATAAACAACATATTGAATAACATGAAATATGTACGGCCTTTGAGCCTCACATATCTCATTCACTACAGAAAAATAAATCAAGCCTAGGTGGTATAGATAATAGATACTCATGTTGTGGTCACACACGCTATACTAATTAGAGAAGTGGAGTGGACGATGTCTACAAAAACTATAAAATGACTATAATGTAAGGTGTCCCTAGAAATTAATGGCTGTGGCATTACCCATTTTGTGGTAGCCACCTCATGGTTGACATGTCCAATTAAAGCAACCGGGAAGAGGAGCCTTTTTTTCCTAGCTGATGGGCTGGCTTTTCGGCTTGGCTTAGCCTTCCAATTTGTGAAATAAATTCAGAATTAGAAATAAATGATTAAAAAAACAGAAATTATTTTATTTTATTTTATGGTTGATAGGTAACTCACATCAGGAACATGATGCATGTCCAATGGGCCAAAGCAACTTGTTTGAACCCCATAACCCAAACAAGGCGCGCAGAAACGCAGATCTGATTAGATGAGATGCTTCTCGGGATCTGTGCTGAAAGCGAAAACAAATGAAAAGAGAAGAGAAGAGAAGAGGCCAGCACTCAGGAGGAGGAGGAGGAGGAAGAGGAGGAGGAGAGAGGCCACATAGTCAAAGATGGCTGACGTTGCAAGTGGGCCCCCACAACCCACAAGAAGCAAAAGACTTGAGTGAGTCTGAAAGTGGGGCCCAGCTCTCTGATTTCCCCTCCCCTAATCTCTCTCTCTCACTTGTCAACCAAATAAAGCAAATGTCAGAAACAGTGTTCTGTGGGTCCCTCTGACTGACACCATATGAATAAGACACAAGAAAATAAAATATTATTTTTTTTTACACATTTTGTTAATTTCATTTATATATATATATATATACAGAGAACTGCTATTGAGGAATTCCTCAAATAAGCTTATTTGAGGGATATCCTTTGTAGGGCCTATTCTAGATTGTATTTCACTAATCCAAACCGTCTATTTTGTAGATACTCATTCAAAGATTATATCTTCAAAAAATCACATGAATTCGATGTTATTTGATGATTCAATTGAGTTCTTGAAATTTTAGTACTTTTTTGAAACACTGTGTTCATTGATTTTGTAGGACATAATTAGATGTCGAAGCGGTTTTCGATTTGTCTAATTTTTTTGCAAGGATGCTTTATGAATATAGACTTAAAAAATAGATGGTTTGAATCGTTGAAAAAATTCGTAGGGTACCTTAAAGGGTGTCCCTCAAATAAAATTAACTGAGAGATCCCTCAATGAAAAGAGACTATATATATAAAGATATATAAAGTAAAAGGTAAAAGAAAGAATGGTAAAACATTCAAAATATCATAAAATGTCTTTATTAATGTAAACATTAAGAATTAAAACTATTAATTAAATAAGAATAATACGGTAAATTCACACTTTTTTATATTAAAAAATAAACTTAAAAGAAAAATCAAGTAACATATTTTATTTTTATAGAACACAACTACTCATTATCTTTTTTAATTCTAAAATAAATTTAAAAAATTAAATTAAAAAAACCAATTGTATACGTAGAAGCGCGTGTAAAGAAGATAGTTATTATTATTATTTTCTTGCGATAAAAACAAAAAAATTAGAATGCGGAAAGCTGGAGAAAGAAGCCATTGGATGAATTCAAAGGCCAATTAAAAAACACTCTCACTCTTTCTTGTTTTGTTTTCTAAATTTATTTGTGTTTTTATGTTTTTTGTGTATGATCCGCGACGCACGACGAGATGTTAATGTTGCTGTTTTGATGTGACGTGATCCGTGAGTGCTGGTGGGCCCCTGTGGACATAGGCCCTCACTAGCACCCAACAACCATGTGAGTTTATAGGCCCCATCCATTCTTTCTTCTTACCATGGCCATGGCCCCATGGGTGTGTGTGCACTCGCTCAACTTTGCATGTCTCTTGTGGACACAGAACTTGTTATAGTTCTCATGTCCCGTCTCTTGGGTTTGGGCCACACATGGGCCCCATAGGAAAACAACAACTTTCTATGTGGGTCCTAGCCCAAAGTTATCCTTTTTGGAACACCATGCCAGCTCAGGCTCAAAATCATCAGCTCATGAAAGAAAATATAGGAGTGGATTAAAAAACGAAAGAAAACGTAGGAATGACTATTTTTCTTACCGTTCCATCTTGAGGGGTCTTTCTGTGCGGAAACAATCTTAAGATGATGTTGTTGATGGACCACGCAACGAGCACACATACAAACCACGCAAGAATAAAAGCACATACACAACCAAAAGTAAAACAAACAACCAGAGAACACAAGAATTTATAAATATTTAGCGTTTTGTCTATGTCCTTTCGGTGCTCACCCCAAGAAATTTGCTAATAATAAGAATAACTTTGGTTACCCGACTGCCGCTCGTCACGTGCCTCAGGTCTGCTCGAGTATGAGACCTGCCGCTCAAACGGGCCTTCTTTTTTGCCTGAGTCTGAGAATTGCCGCTCGAGAGCGCTTTGCTGTCGCTAGAGCTGCAGAACCCAGTCGTTAGGTCTGCAACCTCTTTACTGCAATGGTTAGTGTTATAACCAAAAATTATAAAACAACATTGAAATCTAACCGGTGAACAAGAACATTTGCACTTACAACCATTGGTTACTTATTTTTTTATATCCAAAGTAATTTTCAAACTGATTCGGGCATGTCGTTCGTTCAGAATTTGCAGGCTACAATAGCAAACCCAAACTACATACATAGATTCTGTCAGTGGGATAAATAGGATTCCACCCAATGAACAAATGTAGTTTAATTGGTCTGAATGTCAAAATTATGAGAATAAACTCGTGAAGAATCAAACACCCCCAGGATGTCATCGAAGCCTCAACACCATTAAATAAATTGTTATTCTCTTTGTTCTTACCTAATTAAGATTATATATATAATTAATCAACTGCAACCCTAATTCAGAATCTTCACATTAATTAGCCAACTAAACAAGAGCCACCAGGTGAAGTGTGTCAGAAAGAGAAGGAAACATTGAGAATCAACCTAGGATCAGACGCCATCATATTCTCAGATGAGTTTGTCTGCTACCTGAATAAATATTACCAAGGTTCCCAATTCAAATTTAAAATATTACAACACTAATTTTTGGACACCAATCGATCTGCGAGTTTTTTTTTTTAAAGATTTGCCTGATCTGCTGCTGATCAACAACAGGCATAGATGAAAAGCCCGCACATGGGATTCAATACCATGCACGACAAATGGATTAATGTTTATAGAAATTCTCAGCAGAAGATATAAAAATATATGTGATCAAATCTAGATGTGATCTTGTTTATTATTATTATTATGTTTTTTTTTGGGTCAAGTTATTATTATTATTATGTTAGTTCTTGGAATCTTCTCCAATAGAAATAAATAAATTGACCTCTTAATCTTGGATGATTAGGTAGTATAAGCGCATACAACGAATAATCTTGGGTTCAGGGCCGGCCCAGCAAATTTTTTTTAATTTTATTTAAAGGATCCAATTTGCCTAAATAATTCCTATGCTTACATAACTTAATAATGAAGATTAATCTAGCCAAAAGGCTTAATTAGAAAGAAAGAAAAAAGGCTGTTGCTGTTTTCGTCTAAGAAAAATGATTTCTAAGATATTCCATCTAAATAATACCTATTTCATGGTTCTTCAACTTAGATTTGTTTAAAATAGTTGTTTTGAAGCCAACGAGATCAAGTCCGGTAGAAAGGGCCTTGACTTTGAAAGTTTGAATGCCATGGTTGTTTTGAAATTTTACTATTTTTTTTTTTTTTCTCAGCCTGTTCAAGATGCCATAACTTCAAAAGTATGAGAAGCTTGAAGAATCCAACACATTTTTTCAAAAATTAAACTTAGCAGCAGATGCTATAAGAAATCCAGGGCTTCTATAGAGAAGCTAATCAAGTTGCCGACACATTGGAAAAGAATGGTCATTCTTTTTTACGTACTTGTATATGGTTTGATCATATTCCTTCTGATGTTTTACATCAGTTGTATTTTGATCAGTTTGGTTTAAACATCCCTTGAGGATCTTTTTTTAATTTCTTATTTGTTAAAAAATAAATAAAAAATAAAAAAATCTATGACATACATTTCAATCATCTATTTGGTTATTGTTTTTTTTTTTTTTTAGGACCTTTCCTATTGAAATGGACGATAGCACATTAAACTCACACACACAACATGGATACTAAGACTCGAACCCAGGACCTTGTTTGAGAGAGTAAATACTCCAAACTACTACACTAGTTGGTCTTTTGTATCTATTTGGTTATTGTTGATGCACAAAAATAGTCGAGTATTTTTGGGCCTAACTTAGAGATATTGTGTCATCTTCGGCCTCTTTGGCTCTTTGGCAAATGAAGAGAATCTGTAAGACAAAAAGCAATAGTGAGATCTAGAGCAACGGTGTGGTACCTGTCAAAGGCTCTCTGATGTTTAAGTTAACTCAAGAATGGAGTGAATAGCAATTTGGACAGAGTAGGGGCTAAGTAGCCGAATGAAATTGTTTCCTCATTTTGGGGACTTGTGCCCCTATTTTTAAACTTTGGGAGGTGTGCATCTCGAGTGAGATTTCGATGTGGGACTTTGGGTATTGCCTGAGAGGATGTCACGTGTTTACTGTCCAACCTGGTGAAACATGCGCCTTCTTTGAGGCGAATCGACAAGTGTGTTGCCGAAGGCTCACTTGCTGATTGTCTTTGCATGGTAGGGTTGTTGAAGGGTTACTCTACCAATGGTAAACTAAATAGTTCAGTGCTTTTGACTAAACTCTATAGGCATTTCGGTAAGTTCCATTATCCACACGTCGCAGAATAACTGGTCGGTCAGTGATATAAACAGTTATCAAAATTTTCAATTTCTATGGCTTGTAAAATTAAGTATGATGTGAGGAATTTAGGAATCCAAGGCGGATCCTTCCTTCTTATAATTTTCTTTTTGTTTAAAGGAAAAATAAAAGCTTGAATAACTAATTTGAACAAGCATGGACAAGTTCTAACCAAGCTCCCCATGCACACCCTAGTCTTAAGTAGAAGTTGTAGTAAGCTTTTCAAAATTACTACTTTAAGTTAAAACTAACCAGATCAGCGGCTTAAGAAGCCGCTTAATGAGCCGAATCCGATGGAGCCTATTGCTTGGTTGATGTAAGACAGCTTGGATGGTGACCTAAGTGATCCTTTCTTAAGTCTTTAGAAATGCCATTTTTTCAAACCTAGCTTTTAAAATCTTTTTTTTAATTTGCATAGAGCCATGGCCTTTCATTGTCATGTCCCCCACCCCAACTTATTTTATTAAAAAAGATATCCCTTTCACCCATTTTCATTCTGGAAGCTCTTCGATGAATCCAAAAGCAGGAAAAATAAAATGGTAGTTTACATCTTTAAAACCAGAAGGAAAATATTCCAATCCTTGTTATGTAAGTAGAACTTTTATATTTTTGTTAATAGTAATGTGACAGGTGTGTATAAGTTTTTATATTTTTATTTTTATATATATGTTAAATTGTGATGCGCATGGAAGATGAATACCTCTTCGGTATCCTACCCAAATTAGCTTGACATATAAACTTTTTTCAAAATTTTCTCCAACTAGCCCACTAATTATCCAGGGCTCCACCGATGACAAGTTAATAGTGTTTTTTTTTTCCTTGCGTTAATTTTGTTGTACCAATCTCCATGATGTAGTAATCTATATATGACAAAATCGAGAATGAGTGAAGAAAGTAACATAATTGTTCTATATTATTAGACATTTATAGCATTTGACTATAGGATTTTTTTCCCCCTCAATTTCAGGATTAATTTGTCATGGAAGTAGTGTAATAAATACCAATTTCAAAGTAGATATAGACTTAGTCAAAATTAATTAGAGCGAATGTGCTCTCCGCTTTGCACCTGAGTTCGCACCCCTCTCCAAAAAGCTGTAGTGGTAGGCCCTTGTATTACCCTACAAAACTTTTACTGAGCTTGGATTTTGATTTTCAAGTAATTCTCTTAACTTAGGAATAAAATTGCTTCCATGAAAAGGCACTAGTTGCTATAAAAGCCGACGGCATGCAGAGAGGGCCGCCAAAAGAATAGAGTTCTGAATGGCAGCTGGATAGATTGCAGTCTTTTTTGACCAAATGAACTTTCTGAACATGCACGCATGTCAATTTGCACTCCTTATTTTCAGCTCAAGCAAATTGTTCAGAAAAGCAATTTCAGCAGACAACTTGTTTGCTTATCATTTCGGACACTTCTTCCCGTTGACCCCTTATCAGCAGGAGCTAGAAAACAATTTTTGGAGATGTCAAGAATTCTTCTATAAAATGCCAGAAATGTTTTTACGAGAGTTACGTGCAGGTCTGTTATAACCACTTCACTTATGATGTAAGTGAGGGGTCGTGACCACTTCAGATCTGCACGTGTACGTAAATGAGTTTCATACAGTACTAATCCATGGCTACATGTTTTCAATTGGTAATGAGCTTTCATATTTACTGCTTCATATCATAAGTACGTCTGCATTTTATATAAAATCCATTTCAAAATCCACAATATTAAGGGATCAATCAAGGATAGGCGAAACCGACGAATGTTATATATACCACGCGAAACCAATAGTTTATAATGAAAATTAAAATATTTCTGATTGAAGGCTGTTTCAGCGAAAGAACAGCTTTTGCTTTCTTGGATAGCCTAAAGCTATATAGCTAACTTTCCATTTCTTTTTGTTGAAGCTTAAGACAAAAAATAAATAGTGCCCACTACGATACTGTCACCAATTTAAATATGGCCGCCTACCCTGTTTCTTTTAAGCAGATAAAATAAAAAAATACAGAATAAAGCTAGGTTCAGCTCCTTCAAAATTAATTTTCCCAAAAAGAAATAATGTTCTTTGTAACAATATCTTAAAATCTCCTTCTAATACAATGTTCTTTTTTCTGAAGGAACCGAAGTCGAACTTAACATAATCATAACTCATTTTTTTCATTTATTCGTACCACGACATAAAGTGTGTGATAAGTGGCAAAGTCGAAAATTTTATCAAGGAGGATCATGGAAGAAAAAAAGCTAATAAGTGTAAGAGGTGCAACGGCGTATACAGAGAGATGGGATAAAAAGAGGAATGTCTGTCTAATTGGTAAGTATGTTGATTCAAAAAGTAGAGATTTATAAAGATTAAGAAAAACATTGGCTTTAGAAGAAGAAAAAAAATCTAATATCATGAACGGATCAGAAATTCCAACCATATGCATGAATGGTCCCCAAAAACTCATCTATCTAGGTCATATAATTGACAGATTGGTCCCGCAAAAAGATGCTTATAAAGTCAAAGAAATTGACCATGTTCGCGTCACAATGTTTTCATGTGAACGCTGGTTTTATTAACGCGTAACACATATATCAACATATTTATCATTTACTGAAATTATAACACGTAAATTAATAACACTACTACTTGTATAACGCTATTTCATTTTAAAATCCTCTTTCCTTTATTTTGTTGTTGAATATTTGTTAATGGAAAGCAGTTTCAGTCACTCTAGGGTTTTGTCCTGAACGGCGACGTCTCATTCAACTTTCCGAATCGATCTAGCATACTGTCGCTATCCGAGGTTGCATGTCCTTCCACGCCACCCTGTTTTGAAAATTGACCGTTGATTTATTTGGCCTCTTTTGTTTTGTTTTGTGCCCATCTAGTCGTCTACATGAATTTGACGAGGAGTTACCAGGTGCTACTGCCCACTGGTTATTTAGTCTGGTTCTGCAGCAATGTTGAACTTTCCAAGTTTAATTATGTGAAGTTTGATCAGTGAGTAACTTTTATCCAAAAGATTGGACAGATAAGTGAATCAAGGAAAATGACACAACAGGTGGCGTTTTTTTCTTCCAAATTTTAGACATCCCAAATTGATATAGTGAACGTAATTTTGGCAGTGTCTGTGAGAAAATCTTCATCCTCCTTCCTAACTTTGATATATATAAAAAAACAAAAAACAAAAAAAGGTTGTCGTGTTTTGCCTGCTCGTATTTTCCTTACCTGGAGATCTATTTATTTCCAAAAACTAAAGATTTAAGATTTCATCCTGACCTGAAAAAAGATTTAAGATTTTAACATGTTATCTATCAACATAAAGTCAAAGAAAAACTTACCAAGGGTTAAGAGCATCCACAATGGGGGGTGTAAATTCGGGTGTGTAAAGCCACTTTTATATTCCCTTTACACATCCGGGGGGTGTAAATACGTTTTTTGCTCAAATGAGAAAAGATGTAAATCTAAGATGTATATTTGTTTTGTTTGTCTTAATTCGTTTTTATGTTAAATTTGTATTTTATGTTTACTTTATAAATTTTTTTTTGTTTTTGTATTAGGTTAATTTTAATTTTTCAAACAAATAGACCTAAAAATATTTAAATTCAGAGAAGATATGATTTCATTCAAAAACATTGGGGGGAGCATGAAAACCACAAATGAGCAAAAAACATGTGAATTTTTTTTCCAGCAATTACTGTAGTCGTGGGTCCCAGCCTTTTATGATGACTTTTCTTCATTTTTCTTCTTTTTTCTCGGGTGAGTCCCGCCTGTATGGGATGTAAAAATATATGTAAATATACATTTTATTTTACATCCCCATGGTGGTGATGTATATTTACATCCCTTTACATCTCGCTATTGGAGACGATTCCGGTGACAAGAGGTGTATATTTAACATACACCCCCATATACACACCCGTACTGTGGATGCTCTAAGAGAAACCAATGTCGTATTTGCTAGCATGATCTGATAAGTCAGTGCAAATTTCTTTGGAGATGCGATTGTACTTTGTTGTTGTATATGAAGGATTGGAATCAATGAATGAAAAGTCCTTCAAAAAAGTGGCCAGTATGCCCCGACATTAGCATGTAATTCATTTTAATCCTGGAATATATAAGATTTATATCCATTTGAATACTATTGGATTCATAACTTTTTCTTTGCAGGGCCGAGAGAAGAACACAAAATGAATTTTTGTTGGCCTCTACCCTACGAAGCATGGATACAATGATATGATATGAAACGACACGGCAATATGAAAAATCTCTTATATAGTAAATGTGCATTCACAACAACCTTAGGATTGATTCATTTTTTATTTTTGTTTTTTTTTAATACAAACGATAGTGTCTAAACCAACTGAAGATAATTACCTCCAAATGGAAATAAATATCCTTACAAATCATATGGGATTGTAGCATGACGAACTACCTCTCCTAGGATCGGGGTGTTACCAATTTCAAGGAATTTGTCTCCACAATGACTCAACGATCTCCTTGAACAAGTTAAGCAACCTATTGCCAAAACCTTTTGGTAAGACTACTGTGCTTCTCTTCTATACCAACCATTAAATCCAAGGGTTTTCCTTCATAAACACTCCAGTTGCAGAAATGCAAGTTTAAAAAAATGGTTATATCCCAAAAGAACGTTGAACAAGTAACTTCATAGAAGAATTATAAAAAAACGATAGGAAACAAAATCAAACTTTGGGAAACATGTATCTTGTAGATTAGTTTTCTTGCTAATGACTATTATCTTGATGGTGTTTACCGTCCCAATCGGGTTGTCAAACCATGCAAGCCCATTCTCTCTCTCTCTCTCTCTCTCTCTCTCTCTCTCTCTCTCTCTCACACACACACACACACACATCAAGGTATTAAAGAAAAGGTTTAAAAAGATTCTCAATCTTCTAAACTAATAAACATTGAGCATAAAATATACAAAAACGAACTATTGCTCATAGGGATGATCTAGAAAGGTATACGTGGATTGATAGTGGCGTATTCGCCTCAAAGGTAATGATTTTACCCCAAACTTATAGGTAGCTAGAGCATATCTTAGGAAATAGGATGCCCAATTCCCTAATGACAACATCAAACCCTTCATTTTTCTAATTAATTATAAAGGAAAACACCTCCCACCAGACTCTTATATGTCATTCAACCGCTTCATAATCAAAACCAATTCTTAATTATGTCATTATAAATGCGATAGTGATGCTTATGTGACTTTATGTACACATACCACGTATAAAATTTTTGTTAATTATATGTGCATTTGTTTTCTGAATTGGCATCTAAATCAATTACTATTTGTTGACCATTTGCGCATCATTAATTTTTGAAACACACTCTATCCATATTTATATCTTCCGGGAAAGTTGTGAAGGATGTTGAGGACCATGTCATGGATGAGATATACATAGGGTCCATTTTGTGGTTATCTTCCTAAGTATATTATTTTGACGATACCCATCTCATGTCTCCATCAAATAATAAGTTTGGAAGCATTGAAAAGCTTCCTCTCTTTGCCATAAATTTGGAAATTATGAAGTTTTTGCATACATCCCAACATTAGCTTGAAATGCAACAACAATTCACTACTAAAAAATTTCATTATAAGCCACAGACAATCCGTGGTTTATATTTATGTTTGCCACAGACGATCTGTGACCAATACGTAATTGTGTTGCCATTAACGTTTGGCCGCGGCAAATTTTTGTTCCTTCCAAAAGGCTAGGCTAATATTCAATCGAAATATGAAAGATTCCCACCTATGCATGCAATATTCTAATTACAAAATTTTATTGAATGGTGTCAACAATTTGAATGAAGTTCTCCTTATAACAAAAACAATGAGAGTAGAGAACAAAACAATGGGTGCTTTTTGGTTTTGTATCGAGTGCCTAGACGTGATATTCTTGGTGATAACAAAGTGGAGCACGCCACTCTATTTGTAAGCTCCCGAGGACAAAACCAAAAACATAGTTGATAAAGTTGGGAATAATGATGATTAACAATTAAGAAAATCAGAGGTTAGGAAAGTAGGCATATGTATAAAAATAAAATAAAAAGAGTCGGTGGTGGTAGAAATATCAAAAGCACTATTAAAATAAGCCAACGTGAAGCACCTGAAGTGGGAAAAAGAGGCAACAAAGTGATTCTGACCTTTGAATTTTCAATGTTTGTGCCCAGATGTTGTACAGCCAGGTTCGATCGTAAAATACAACCTCCCATCGATCCCGGGTACAATAAAAAGATGACCACGTCACTGACTATAAACTATTAAGCTCATTGATAATAAACATATGTTTAAGAGTGCTTCTCCATGCATGAAGCCTTTTTCGTTAATGCTTTTCTTAATCGTGCTTTTGCTATTAGCAATTTTGTTCAGAATATTCCATTGAAAAATCAGGTGGTTCCAATATCTGTATACTTAAATATGAGGTAAATATGAGCCAAGAGATATTTCTATTAGGTCATGGTTTGTGGACGTTGATTAAAGGTAAGTATTCATGTTTCTTAAAGTGCAAGAAACCTTAATATTGTCGCATATAAATCATAATTTTGGTCTTCTTTTTCATACACGACTCAAACTCTTATACTACTCTAGAATATACTACTTTGTCAATGTGAAATCTTGAGTCGACTTGATAGTGAATTTAAAGAATAAATGTGTGGCAGATTCAAAAAATATAAGAAAAGTTTTTGATAAAATCTATAAAAATGCCAGCAATTACACTTTTATTAATGCGGCAATCTTAAGGGTTTTGAAGGATGGGGAAGGCGATATTTGAGGGATTAATAGGACAATTACTAATTTGTCACTTGTTTTAAATTCGTGCTTCTAATTCCCTACAATTGCACCATGTGGAAGATTTTGCAGCAGATGAGCTGTCACCAATTGGATCCTCCAGCTCTCTAGCTTGCAATTTATATGTGATTAAGATTGGATGAAAATGACAGGCTTGATACATCATGGGTCCCACATCACATGGCTATACCAATACCCTTGTAAAAGTGAAAGGAAGAAAGGGCCCCACAAAATGTGGGATACCTCTACTTTAGGTGGCAGCACAGCTAATCCCCATTAGTTTAAGTCTTATATTCGATTAGAGGAGGAAAATGGGAGCAAAGCTGAACTGGAATCTCTTCTGTTTCCCACAGCCTACGCATATTCGAATTTTCATAATTGTAAGAATACTCTGCTAAACCCTAATTGGGTGCTCATAGCCCAACAAACTGTGGGTGGTAAACAAGGAAGAATCAAAACAACCTTTCAATAATTTAATGACATGAACATATGTTTGTACATGACAATTCTATGGAGTCAAATTTCAATAATTTAATCCACAGCTAGAAAAATATAAATATTAAAATAATTTAGAATATCGTCTCTTTACACTTAAAGCAATACGTCCGACACTTGGCATTCAAGTTTGATTCTTCACTCAAAACAAGAAAAGAGAAGGGATATTTTTATACACACGAACTGCGGTATCATAGATGTTCGAACTACAAACCCTAACCTGCATGCCAACATCTCCACCACTGAGGTAAGACCCTATTGACAAATATGAAAATGCATTGATTTTTTAGCTAACTTGACTTTGTAAAGTAGTGATCTATTAAATATCTCAATTTGGATTAAAGTGTTCAATGAAAATTAGAGTTTTGTTCGATTTTGCAGCAGCAGATAGATGGGTACTACTGGCCCCAATCACCGTTCACGTGTAGATAATAAGTCCAGATGGATAGCTCGTACGCACAATCCGAAAAGATAGAGCAGCAGAATATGAGAGACACAGAGAGAGAGAGGCGCGAAACGCCATGTGCACGTCTGGCACTCAAAATCAGAAGGAAGCGAGTTTTGCGCTATTTGCCAAAGCCGTACGCCCCAAAAGAGATGAAAGAAAAATGGAAAAGTCATTGCTGGAATCCAAATTTATAAAAGTTACAAAAAGAAAAAGACTCTCTGCTTTTTACAGGGAAGAAAACTGATTGAAGCCTTCGACGTGGCACCCTCTTCCTACTTTCTAGTGATGTGCTTCCTGGACTTTTCTTCAGGAAAAAAAAAAAAATATATATATATATATATATATGTAGTTTTTGTTTATTTATAAATTTCACAATCTACTCTCTCATCAAGCGTACACAAATACTGAATATGTATTCATCTATAAGTTTGATAATCTAAATATTTTTGTATAGACATTAACTACTCAGGCTCACTCCATAATGTATATCACGGTTAGAATAGTGTATTTTACAACAAATGCAATAATTTCGGTAAACAATGAAATAATTATGATTATAATGAAATTACTAAATAATTTACGATTTAGGTGAATCTTTATACGATCTTGTTAGTTGTAATTCACCCAATTTGTTACATCATACTCTATTTACTTTTATTTGTTTTTTGGAGAGCATTTTTGCTCACTACTTTAACTCAATGTGTATTCTCATAACCTTTTCAACACTTAACACGTGTCTAAATATAACGTAAAAAGTTAACCATAGTTATGCCTATAAACATATATCAAATATAAAAAAAATTAGTGAAAATATATCTTGAGTTAAAATAATGAGCAAAAATACTTCCTCTCTTTTGTCCTATTTAGTGGTTGTGTGTTAAATTTTAATTTGAGACATAAAAGTTGCGGATGTTAGGGTGCAAAACACAAAAGCTGCGGCTGGCAAAAGAAGGAAGGACACGTATATTTTTGGGATCCAATCATGTGGCACATCTTTTTAGGGGCCCTATTTAATCATCTTTTTCTTTTCCTTTTTGGCATTTTTGATTTGATTTGGGTTAAAGGAATGCTAAAGCTGCCGATTATGCGTATGTGGTACGATCTATTCCATTTCAACTTTCTTGAAGTTTTAAATCAAAGTTTTTGTTTATGGGATTTCAGTGCTCTTTTGGATTTCTTGTGGGGTTCGAGTCCTCCTCCCATACACAGAAAGCTCTTTTTAGTTTTTGTTACCTTCGTTTTGGCATGAAAAGAAAAATAAAATTCTCTGTTGTTATGATAAAACTATGGTGGTGGTCAGTTTTTTTTTTTTTTTTTTTTTTGGGGGGGGTGGTAACAAGGAGGTGGTTAGTTTTTGCAAACAAATTTCCAAAGTTTTCTGCTAAAGAATGTTTAAGTTCCTTCAAGAGTTAGCAATCAACCCCAAAAAAAAAAAAAAAATTCTAAGAAAGAAAACCCTAGTTCCACCCCTTTTTGAGTGGTGACTATCATGCTTTTTGTTACATCACTCTCTTTTTTCTTTCATCTCCACTTCCTCCTTTTCCATCCTCTTTGCTTCCCCCTCCACAATCGTCTCCCTCTGTGTTTCTTTAGCTCGTTTATGGCATAATTAGTGACTTTTTTTTTGACTCAATTATGAATGCAATCCTAGAATTTCTCAATTAAAAAAAAAAATCCTTAAAGACTGAATTCAAGAGTTCTTAGAGTATCATTTTTATAGGGTTTTAGGATGAGATAAGCTTAATCTTCATGATTTGCTTTATCTGTTCTTCTAATTGATCATCCTCTTTGTTCATTAGTATGTGGTTATTCTTGTCACAATGATGCCTAATTGTAATGATGATGAAAATATTCGAACATAAGATGAAAGTCAAACTCTTGTCATAAGTGTTGGAATAAGTGCACGTTTAATTCTTGGACAAACTGTGCATGTATAAAAATTAGCGTTGTTTGCCTATATACCCGTTTAATAATTTAAAAATAAATTATTAACAAATATAATTTTATATGTTTTTAAAAAATAAGTTTTTGTTTATATTTGTCTTTCAAATTTGATTTATTTCATTATTTAACATTTTTACAATTGAGGCAATCCCGTTTATGGTAACCACAAACCACGCGAGCACAGTAACGACAAACCACGCGAGCACGATAATAACAAACCACTTGAGCACGGTAACGGCAAATCGACCCGATGCTTCCTTGGCCATCCCTACTCCTTAAGTTGAAGCATAAATGTGTAGAAAGGTTCCACACTCCTCCATCTTTACAAAAGGCATATATATATATATATATATATATGTTTTGGATCAATCAAATTCAGAAAAATAAATCCATGTACCTTTCTAAGGACTTGGTCTTGGAGTTCAACTCAATTACTCAGATTATGTTCCCTCAATTGCCTAGCAAAAAGTACTCCCTTGCATGTTTTCAGCTAACATGCACAAGTTGTTTTGGTCAAACATTTACAACTTAACCTAAGAAAACTTGAACCAAATAGGTCCCATAATCATGTGCAAATTATAGCAAACCACAATTTTCCAATTAGTAAAGATAATCTGTACTAGTGACGTTATTCTAGTTATTACATTTGTAATTTTTTTTCTTCTCTATAACTCAACATTGAAAATTTTGATCATCATTTATTTGTATGTAAAATCCTCATTTTGTTTTTTCGGATTCCAACACATAGGAAATTTTAAGAGGAGGTCCCTCTGGGATATCAATCCTAGCATCCCCCAGTTTTTATTTTGTTGGAAGATGTCATGAGTTCAAAATTCATTAACAGTAGTGTCAATTTAGAAGAAGAAAAAAAATGTTACACCTCTCGTAAATAATTTTTATAAACTAATTTATACAAGAATAAATATTCTCTTCTTAAAAGACGTCACTACCATGGGAAAAGAAATAAATTGTCCACCGAACTTTTAAATATATAAAAAGCAAAGCATGGATGGAAGGAAAAAAGTGAGGCACAATGATTATTTTCTCCATTACAGGAAATTCTACCCCCTAAAGTTTTTCCAAGATTTCATTTTTACAGCTGAGAATTTAATTACGACACAATCATATTCCCCCGCACGGCTTAGCAAGGGAAAATACCTTGGTCGTCATCTTCCACCCATGAGCATGACCCAATCCAACCCCCCACGTGAACCTCTCTCCCCCTCCTCTCTCTGCTGCTTCATTCTGCAGTTGCTCTCCAATTTTCACTTTTGCACAATGGAGTTCAAAGTACATTAATTTATACACAACCCCACTTCCCATTCAATAAAAGTCATGGTCTTTCTTGGATCCCAGATTTTCTGTCTTTTTTTTTTTTTGGATGGGATGGAGTGGAGTGTTTATGATTTAGTTCCATTGATCAGGGCAGCACCACTGAAGTGTAGGTGCTTGCTCATCAGAGAAGAAGCTGCAAGCCTCCTCACTACTGAAGAAATTGTGCTCCTCTATCTTCACAAACTGAGGATGATAGGTCTTCTGGAACTGGAAGCAATTCATGGATGACGAGGAAGGTGAGGAGGAGGAGCAGCAGTTGAATTTGAGTGAAGTGGAAGCTGGAGACTTCATGAGCTGGTGGTTTTGCAGCATCCCAGATGAAGAAATGGTCAAGTTTGGACTGTTGTCTTCGTTCAAGATTGCACTTGAGTCACTGTCTGATGACCCGTCTTTGAAATCTGGGAACAATGAGACAGCTGCTAAGCCCACTGCTCCATTGTTGTTGTTGTTGAAGCTCTCAAAGTTGAGCTCTTTGGACTCTGTTGCTGGAACAGAGGAACCAAGAGGTGGTGGTGGTGGGGATTTGCTCAGCTCATGATCAACCACTTTGTAATTGGATTGATCTTTTGCAACCATTTGCTCTTCTTTCACCGACAGATTATTGCTCTCTGTGTTTTCCTCTTGCAACTTTGATTTCAATTGCTTTATCTGCAGTGGAACAAGTTAATTCAAAAATTTAGATCATATCCAACTTAATTAGTTAAAGCACTATAGATCTAACACGACCCACTCAATTAAGAACATACGTAATAAAACATTTATCAGACTGTTTGACAAGAGAACATTTATTTCAATGAGACTCTGGATCATATATATACCTCCTTCACAAGAGCTTCATTCTCATGTTGGAGGTTGTCATAATTGAGCTTGAGAGAGTCATAATTGGCCTTGAGAACGCCAAAGTCACGTTCCAATTGCTTGGTCTTCCAACGAGCACGGCGGTTTTGAAACCACACAGCAACTTGTCTTGGCTGGAGGCCAAGTTCTTGGGCAAGCTTCACTTTCCTTTCTGGTTCAAGCTTGTTCTCCACCTCGAAATTTTTCTCCAAGGCCTTCACTTGTTCAACGCTTAATCTTCTCTTCTTCTCGGAAACATGGCCACCCTCTTCCACGCACCCTTCTTCATCTAAGCCATCCAACATGGACTGGAAATCTCTCCGGTAAACATGGTTGTTTCTTGGACTGTGTTCCTCTGCTAAAACCAATTATGAAAACAAAAGAGACAATTTAGTGAATCAATCTTAAGTTTGTCCACATAATTAACAACTATGAGCTAGATCAGAAACAGGACCAAATAACTGAATAAGAAAGGAAAAACAGTGGATGTATAGAACTTGAAATTAAAGTACCAAAACAGGAAAGAAAGAAAACATGGATTCAATTCAACATGATGAATTTGAATCATAAAAAAGTGTCATGATCTCATGGTCATGTTTTTCTTTGTGATTGATCATGAAAAAGGTAACAAACAAAAAAAACACAAACATAATATGTCTGAATCTTGGGGAAACACCAATAGAAAAAGGGCAATTATATATAAAATGGATTGTTTATTAAAATTAACCTGTTGATGGGCAGATGGAAATCATAGCACCCAATGAATCTGAGCTTCCAAGTCTCTTCATGATGACTACTACTGAGCTTGGGGGAAAAGCACTTTTGATATCAGATCTCAAAAGATCAAGCAAGCGCCTTCCTTTTTATCCTTTTCAAAATCTTGGTTGTT
>NC_047655.1:18695896-18764025 GCF_902201215.1 Prunus dulcis | reverse complement strand
GCCAAGACTACGGCTGCCCTGCCCGGCTCACAATCACAACAAACCACACCCTTGCCGAAGACTTGACCTCCTTATATTCGAACCCAAGCCACCACGAAGACCTTGCTGCTTGCCGAAGCAGCCTTCCTTCAGCACAGCCAATGACGAAGGTTCAAACACCTTGCCAAACGATTGCTACGCAACCCAAGCCAAAACCTCACAAGCCCTCTTGCCGAGGACACCACAGGCTCTCAAAAATTTTCAATCCACCCTTGCCGTTCGGCAAGGGTTGAGCAGAAATAAATGCTTATTCACAAAAATAGCAAAGGACCTAGCCATCACGAAAGTCTGACCCTCCTTTGCCAATGCTGTTATGCTCTGAAGCCTCTTTTCCGAACCAGTTTCTATGCCGAACGGTAGGTTCCGTGCACATGGTGTTCAGAGCTCAAAGGCCACTGAGGATACTTGCGATCCTTGCCGATCGGCAGAGTCGTTGAACGTGGCTTGGTACTTGAAAAGTCTTCTCCCATCTTGCCGAGCAGTCTTGGTTCACCTAAGAGAAACACAAAGGCCTCAAAAAAAAAAAAAAATTCAGGACCCTTGCCGTTCGGCAAGGGCTATGTAGAAGTGATGGAGAAGCTGGCGACCCTCCTTGCCCTTGTCAAATCCATAGGCTCCGAATGTCAGAACCAAAGACCCAGAACCTTGCCAAACCTCCAACGCGCTGCCAAAGCCTCGTCCAACTCACAAAATCCTTTCAAGGGCTTCGAAGGCCAACCTTGCCAAAAGACCCACGAGCTGAAGAATTTTTACCAAGCCTACCCTTGCCGAGCGGCAAGGGCCGTGTGAGAATTGAAGGGAGGGTCACAAAAAACACGAAGTCAAGCTTGCCGAAGGCCCAGCCTTTTTTACCAAAATATCTTAACGAAGCCCAACTTGCTCAGTCTTGGCCCCCCTTGCCGAACGGCAATGGTCATGTACATGGCCCACCTGCCAAGCCCTCCTCTCCACACCTGGGCTCACGCAAGTTCAAGCGGCCCAGCCTCCTTGCCAAAAGCCCAAACTTTGGCCACCATGGTCCCAGCCTCTTGCTTGCCGAACGACAAAGGATTTGCTCAGGCAAAGTGATGTGCTCACGGGTCTCTACCATTGCCGAAGCCAAGACCATGCCTAGCTCCATATGGCCCAGCCCATCCCACTTGCCGAAACATCGAGCCATAGCCACAAGGAACCCAAAAGAAAAAAAAGAAAAAAAAAAGCTATTATAATTATTCTTTCCTAAATAATAATAATGCATTTTTTTCCCTTCAACACCCTTGTGCCTTTGGCAACCCTTTTTGCCTTCGACACCCCTGTGCCTAAGCACAATGCCTTGCAACATACAAGCTTTGTGTATTGGGCAACCCCCTTTGCCTTCGGCACCCCCCGTGCCCAAGCACAATGTCTTGCGACATGCAAGCTTTGTGTCGCCTTCGGCACCCCAGTGCCTAGCCACATTGCCTTGCGACATGCATGCTTTGTGTTTCGGCACCCTCGTGCCCAGCCACATCGCCTTGCGACATGCAAGCTTTGTGTCGCATTCGGCACCCCTGTGCCTAGTTACATTGCCTTACGACATGCAAGCTTTGTGTATTTGGCAACTCCATTTGCCTTCGGCACCCCCGTGCCTAAGCACATCGTCTTGCAAACATGCAAGCTTGTGTCACCTTTGGCACCCTAGTGCTTAGGCTCATCGCCTTGCGACATGCAAGCTTTGTGTCTCCTTCAGCACCCATATGCCTAAGCACATTACCTTGCAACATGCAAGTTTTATACCTTCGGCACCCTTGTGCCTAGCCACATCGCATTGCGACATGCAAGCTTTGTGTCGCCTTCGGCACCTTCGTGCCTAGGCACAACGCCTTGCGACATGCAAGCTTTGTGCCTTCGGCATTCCCTTGACCTTCGGCACCCCCGTGCGTAGTTACATTGCCTTACAAACATGTACGCTTTGTGTCATCTTTGGCACCTTCGTGCCTAGGCACATCGCCTTGAGACATGCAAGTTTTACACCTTCGACACCTTGTCTTGCAACACGCCAGTCTTATGCCTTCGGTACCCCCCGTGCCCAGCCACTTTACCCAGCGACATGCAACTTTGTGCCTTTGGCAACCCTTTCACCTTCGGCACCCTCATGCCAAGTTCTCTCCCTTCCAAATGTCCTTCTTACCTGGGGACTTGGGGGACTATGGGCAGTGCACTATATAGCTTGGAAGATGAACTATGGTGTTGCTCGGCCAGTGCACTTAAAATTACAAGTCCCTAACCAAAAAGTACCTTCTTACTCGAGAACTTGAGGGACTACTGTTTGTACCATAACTGACCGAGCAACTAGCTAGGCTAGATCATCCGAGTGCCATGCTTTGAGAGGTCATCACCTTAGCCAAAGAAGCATCACCACAAATCACAACTCTAAGCAAAGCAAAAGGAGTCCCACATCAGAAAACTACAAGAGATGAAGACTTCCCCTCACCTATAAAAAAAGACTACTCCCCCCTGAGAAAGGAGCTCTCTCTTCTGGATCCATCTCTGGGCTGGGCTTCTCACTTGTTATCTTTATATTTGGGTCTAATCCCCTTGTACAAATGTAAACAAACATTATCATAATGAGAACACCCTTCTCTGTGGACGTAGCCCATCATTCGGGTGAACCACATATATTTTGTCTTCTATATGTTTATTGTTTGCCCAAATCCTCACCCACTTGGTGAAGGTCCTCACCTTCATCCATCATCCATCACACCTCATCACTAAATTGGACTCAACCTTGCCCTAACCATTTTGAGCATCAACAGGAATGTTACTCTAATGGGTATATCTATTTCCGAGCTACAGCGACTCTGACTTTGTATTATTAATTAAGTTTGTAATATTATTGGCTCTATTTCTATCATATCAAAGTTAAAGGAGTTTTGTTTCTATAACGATGGTATGATACGTACCCTAATTCAGAGATCATCTCTATTTTCGAATCGGGGCGTGACAAGTTGGTATCAGAGCTTTAGATTAGAAAGGTATTACAAAGAGCCTTAAGATTTAGTGCCTAATTTAGAACTTAGCGTCTTAAACTAGTTTATAACATTTGGGATAAATAAACTTAGATCCTTCATTGCCTTTAAGTCAAAAATAAGTTTTTCTTAAAAGAGTTATATTTTGAAGTAAATGGAACATACGAAAAATGACACTATTTATTTATTTATTTAACTATTTTGATTGGATACTAACCTCTAAAAGAAAAAAAAAATTCTTAACAGAGACAAATGGATCCCATTCAGGGTGAAGATGAGTACAAGGGTTACGAGGTAGGACCTGAAAGAGCAGTCCCTTTGGACTTGGCCACATACTTTGATCAAGTTGATCAGCTGGGGAGAGAGTTACTTCTACATGAGATTAGTTTTGCCGTGTTGACTAGGCCATACCTTGCTCTCGAGACACAGAGACAGATAGTTAAGCATAAGATGAGGACTTTTGAGATGAATGTAATGGTTGGTCATCAGTTTGTTATGACCGATGTGACTTTAGACCTTATGTATCAAACTGTGGTTGCTGAGTTTGCTGAGGAGCAGGCAACACTTGATCTGGAGATAGCCGTACAGCCAGTGATGATACCAGAGGGTGAGATGTCAGCTAAGCTCGTGCATGATGGACCTCATACTGTTCCACCTTGTGTGAACTCCGATTCTGAGGAGCATACCTAGCTGCATGTTGTGTATGTAGGCAGTCTGATCTGACTCTAAGAGGCTAATTCTTTAATACCCATTTTTTGCAGTACTTGGGTATTTTGGTCACCTTTGGAAAGTTGTGAGCAGTTGGGAATAGGGTTGTGAGCAGTTACAAATGCTCCTGCAGTATTCATGGACTTAATGAATAGGGTGTTTCGCTCTTATTTGGATCAATTCGTGATAGTATTCATAGATGACATTTTTATCTATTCCACCTCCCAAAAGGAGCATGAACAATACTTGCGTATTGTGTTGCAAACATTAAGGGAGCACCAACTATACGTCAAGTCTAGTAAGTGTGAATTCTGGTTAACATAGGTGAAATTCCTAGGACATGCAATTTTCAAGTATGGTGTTGCAATAGATTCTTCTAAAGTAAAGACAGTACTAAATTGGCGTTCACCCAAAAATGTCACAGAAATACAAAGTTTTATGGGATTGGCAGCATACTACAGTAGATTTATAAAGGATTTCTCTCGATTAGCTGCCCCAATGACCAAGTTGACCCAAAAATGGGTGACATTTGATTGGACCAGTGAGTGTGATGAGTCATTTCAGGAATTAAAAACTAGATTGACCACCCGATATTTATCATTCCGGAAATAGAGGTAGGCTATGAAGTGTACAATGATGCATCATTGCATTGACTAGGAGGAGGAGTAATGCAACGAGACAGAGTTGTGGTGTACAATCCAGGCAATTAAAAGCTCATGAAAGGAACTACCCTACCCACGACTTGGAATTGGCAGCAATTATTCATACTTTGAAGGTATGGTGACATTACTTATATGGTGAGTGGGGGTTTGAATTATATTTTGATCATGAGAGTCTCAAGTACATTTTACTCAGAAGGAACTTAACTGGAAACAACGAAGATTAGGGGTGGGAACGGTCCTGGTTGGGCTCATTTTCTCCTCAAATTGGTCCGATTTTAACAAAAAAATTCATAAACTATCCAATTCGGGTTGAACCAGTTTCAGTCTGGTTCTGTTTTGAACCGGATTATGATTATTATTATTTCTTCAAATTATTTTTTTAATACAAATTTCCACTAAAATTTTATTTTTTTGGCTTGAAAATTAACAAATTATCCAATTTCATACAAAAAGAAATATTTGGGCTATAAAAGAGAGATGTTTTGAAATTGAACTTGGGTAAATATTAGTTATTAAATTAAAAATATAGCACTGGAAATAAATAAATATTAAAATTATATATTTTTTAATTCGGCCGGATTTGATTTGTTGGGGTATAGAATCGAAACGGGAACCTATTGGAACCGGTCTGGTTCGGTTTTTTGAATTGAGTTTGACATTTTGGTCAACACAATTTTTTTTTATTTTTTCCAGCCCAGTTTGGTTCGGTTGATCGATTCTTTGGTTTCAATGCCCACCCCTAGCGAAGATAGATGGAATTTTTGGAGGATTATGATTTTGGGTTGTATTATCATGTGGGGGAAGCAAATGTGGTAGTAGATGCTTTAAGCAGAAAGGCTCAAGATCTCGTAGCGAGTCTAAAAATGCAGAAGGAAAATATGATGGAGACTATTTGTGATTATGATCTACTCGTGACAACAGGTGATAATGGAATTTGTTTGTATAACTTGAAAATACAACCCACTTTGAAGGAGAAAGTGATTGAAATAGAGCAAGATGATCGACTGTCAACATTAGTGCGAAATAAGATTGCAGCACGAGGGGAATTGGAAAAGTGGAAACTTCACAATGATGGGGGACTAAGATATTTAGGGAGGATATACATACCTAAAATTCCAGAGTTAAGAAATGAAATCCCTTATAAAGCCCATTATTTTGCTTACATTATCCACACTTTCAATACAAAAATGTACCATGATCTCTGTCGACAATATTGGTGGAGAGGTATGAAGAGAGATATAGCAAAATTTGTATCAAAGTGTCTTATCTGCCAATAAGTGAATGTTGAACACCAAAAACCATCGGGGTTGCTTCAACCTTTACCCGTAGCTGAATGGAAATTGGATCACATCACTATGGACTTTGTGGCGGGTTTACCACGATCATCAAAGGGTCGCGATTCAGTTTGGGTCATTGTGGATCGCTTAACTAAGTCTACACATTTTCTCGTAGTTAAGATAACCGATACCACTGAAACACTTGGAAATTTGTATATCAAAGACATAGTAAGACTACATGGGATTCCTATCTCAATTATGTCGGCAAAGACTCTAAGTTTACCTCACATTTCTGGAAAAGTTTACAAGATGCATTGAGAACAAAATTTAATCTTAACATTTCATTCCATCCATAAACATGCGGAGAATCGGAGAGAACCATCTAAATCCTTGAAGACATGTTAAGGGCGTGTATACTAGACTTTCGCAGAAGCTGGGAGGATCATCTTCCATTAGCAGAATTCACTTACAATAACAGCTATCAGGCCAGTATATGGATGGCACCCCATGAGGTACTCTATGGAAGGTCGTGTAGATCACCTTTGTGTTGGGCTTAATTTAGCAACAATGTGCTGTTAGGCCCTTAGTTTATTCAAGAGACCACTGAAAATGTAAAAATCATCAAGCGACACTTATTGACAGCACAGAGTTAACAGAAAAGTTACGATGATATGAGAATGAGGCCATTGTGATTTAATGTGGATGTCCATGTTTTTCTAAAAGTCTCCCCATGAAGAGTGAATAGGTTCGGAAAGTTTGAGAAACTAGCACCGCGATTTATTGGACCATTCGAGATCCTAGAATGGCTTGTAGAAATAGCCTATAAGTTATCCTTACCTCCTCAACTCCCAAGTATTCATAACGTTTTCCATGTCTCTATGTTGCGGAAATACGAGCTAAAACCAACGCATGTTTTAGATTGGGAAGATTTGGAAATAGATGAGCAATTGGTATTTGAGGATATGCATGTTCAAATACTGGATTAAAAGGAGCAAATTTTGTGTACAAAGGTCATTCCATCAGTCAAAGTTTTATGGCGCCGCGGAAACACCGAGGAGATGATATGGGAGTTGGAATCCGAAATGCGCACCAAGTATCTAGAGCTATTTAACAATCTAGGTACGTTCAAATTTCGAGGATGAATTTTTTTTTATAAAAAGGGTAGGATATAACATCTAGGAAAAAAATTATTTATTTATTTATTTATTTGACCTTAATTATGAGATTTATAAAAATAACAAAATAATATTGCAACATGTAGGCAAAACCCATGCTTCTCCCTTCATTTCTACCCTATTCCCTTATACCTTCCCTTCAAAATCAGATTTTGATCTCAATTAAGGGTGAGTTGTCCACATATTAGGGTTGAATCACCTAGTCTAAGCTAATAATGATGATTACTCTAGGATATTATTTTTAAGGGGGAGAGGGGAGGAGATGGAAGTTGGGTGAGGAAGAGAAGGAAGCATAGGAGGAAGAAATGAAAAAAAATTCTAAGGAACAAGAGGGAACTCGACAACCTCTGAAGGGTAATTTCATCATTTAAGCTTTTTGGACATGAGGTAGGGTCCCTAATTTTTTCCCCAATGATTAGACTATATCACTTTTAATCTTGGTGCTTATATATAGTGTTTGTGCAAATAATCTCACGGGAGAATATTCGCTTCTAGATCCTTCAACCTTCAATCTTCCTTCTCTCCGTTCCTTGATTCCTGTAAAAAAGATTGGAGTAAATATACCACACCCGTAAGGTGTTGGCCAAAGGTCCTCCGATGCCTAAGTCAGTTCGAGTGTTTGTAGGAAAACAATAGCTAAGCAAAGGGTACGGAGTTGTATGTATGTTGTGAACCGGGCGGCCGGAACCGTGTGTGGTGGTCGGAGCCATGTGGAGAAAATATGGAGAGTGAAGAGGGAGAGAGAGCTTCGGGTATTTTTCTCAGGTTTAGATGTACCTTGAATGATGAATAAGGTCGTCTATTTATAGGAGCCTCGGGGCTAAGGTTTCGTAGAGAATATGCTGAGTTTATTCGCTACCCAAGTTCGTAGTGATCGAGTCGGACTTGATTATATCTCTTTATTGAAGATAATATCTGATTTAATGATATTATCTTCTCTTTATTAGGATAATATCTGAATTAATGAGATTATCTTATTAAATAAAGATAATATCCTATTAATTAAGATATTTATCCCAATTAATTAATTGGCTAGATAAACTAGTCCAATTAATTAATTTAAGATATAATCTTCTTTTCCACGTGGCACGCCGTGATTGGAGATGTAAATATTTGCTCCGACATATAATACTATAAATATGAATATTTTTGTTGTTTTGCTTGGTAGATGTTTTTAGGTGAATACTATTGTTATTGTTTGATGAATATTTAATGAATATTATATGATGTTCGATGAATATTATTATTGATATTGCTCTATAAATATTATTTAACATTGGATGAATATTACTATTCATGTGATTAAACTTGAAATACTATTGTTTTTGTTTGAATTATTATTATTTAGCAAATGCATGTTTGAGCTGCATTATATATGGACCATAAATACAGTTGTGTTGGGTCTGTGTGTAGTTCGAGGTATATCTAAGGGGTGGGAGAAGGCCTTAGATATATATATATATATATATATATATAAGAGTTAAAAAGGTGGAATATATTCAAGTGACAGGAGCATGACTTGAATATATTCAGGTGATGGGAGCAGGCCCTTTAATAAAAAGTGAAAGTTGAGAAATTCGTAAACAAATGAAAAATGGGGTATGGGACGGATGGACAATAATTTATATTTTAGGGTATTTGGAGCCATAGTGGTAAAATGTATGGTATGAGACATGTAGGTTGATGCCCTAAAATATGAATTAGTCGATTTAGAAGGAAGTGAGTTCATGACATCATCACATATGCATAACTTATTTACCTGGTAATTGTTTGATGCATGCCACTTTGTTTAGCAGTGATAGTTGGCTTTAAGGGGGATGTTTTAGTACCCTACTAGGCATTAAAATGCTCACACTCTAATAGATGATGTAAGTTCCAACGCAAATCTTGAGGAATGAGAAGTTCCACCAAAGGACTAGACCAGTTTTGTTAGTTGTTGTTTGTATAATTATTAAAGAATAAATTGTTGGAATGTTACTCTAGTGCGTGTATCTATTTACGAGCTACTGCGACTCTAATGTTGTATTATTAATTAAGTTTGTTATATTATTGGCTTCATATCATAGTTATAGGACTATTGAAAGCAAAAGGAACAAGCGGAGCCATATATTTTTCATCATGGGAGATGTTGTTGGACTCATTGAAATAAAATAATACCAAGAACAGGTCAAGAATGAGGTATAGTCTAACACAACCTTAGTTATCAAAATCACTAGCAAAAAAATAATAAGTGGGTGACCAAAATTAATTGCGATGCTGGCATTTTAGATCGAAAAATTGCAAATACCGACCAAGGTTTTACTGCATCTAAATCGACCTATCAAGAAAACCGACCACAATATGCGATTTATAAAACTGATCATGATATGCGGTTGCGATTGTGGATATCCAAATAATGCGGTATACCACAAACTGCAATATAATATAATTAATTATTAAAATAAGTACTTATAATTATTTTATATTAACTAACAAAGGTTATGACTTCATCATTTAGATGAATCTCTCTCTCTCTCTCTCTCTCTCTCTCTCTCTCTAGTATAACTTAAGTAGTAAATAATTAAACTTTTATCTAGTAAGAACCTGGATTTCAATTAGTATTGCAAACTCATTAGCTGTGTTGGTAATTTTGTTAGGTTGTTATTAGTGTATTAGTCGAGATAATCTCTAGCTTGCAATCAACTATTTAGTTGATTAATTGTGCATTAACAGGATTGTGGATTGTATTGGTTTTTAATAATAAAATTCATTATCTCCGTATATGAGTTAAAGAATAATTGCCAATGATAGAAAGTTCTACTTATTTCAGTAGTATTTTTAAGCATGAGCATACTCTTTTTTTAAGCTGAGCATACCGACAATTGCAGTATACCAACCGCAATATACTGACAATTGTGGTATACCGCAATATGTCGGTCGGTTCACGGTTTCATTGAAAAGTTGCAGTGACCGAACCGCAACCACCCCTAATGATGAGTATGTGATACGAGTAAGCATATTTCTTGTATAACCTATCTTTTGACTTTCTTTTTATCTTTGGATAATCTATTCTATTTTACTATAATCAATTTCTCATTGAAACACTAGAGCAATGATAGGCATTCTCAGCCACAACTTGTGTTGAGGCCCTTTATAAGTAATTAATTAATTATTCGAATTTTCAAACATAGTATTTTGTTCAATATCCCATCGAAAGAGAAACAGATGAAGAAGGCGCTAGTGGGGATGACTTTTCTTATATCAAAGTATTCAAGGTGACAATGGAGAAGTCACTTTACAAGACTGGAGTAAACAATAAAATGGGCCTCCTGATTAAGACGATCTATGGGCTTCTGTCTCTAGGAGTGGGGATCACATTTAGCCCGAGCCCCGATGAGCCAAAGCTTAGTCTGGCCTGATGGTTAGGCCTACTCAACCTAGCATGTTCTAAGGTTGGGTATGGCTTGGGTTTAGGATTTGAAACTCATGGCTCACCCAACAAGACTTGCTTAGGGCCTGACTCTAACCATGCAGGCTCACCCATTGTCTTGTCTTTCTACTTTAATTTTTTTTTTACATTACTCCATTTACTTAAGTTTACAATGTAAATCAAGAAGTACCCCCATTTGGATTCAATTAAAAATACTAGAAAATTAAATTGCCAACAAATCAAAATATGATAATCTAGTTTTAGTATAAGATACAATTTATACCAATATTGATACCTCAATAAGTCAATGTATACTTTATACTAAAATCTCATAAAATCGTATTTAATGATTTAAGATGTAACATATAAACTTCCAAAAATATCATTTAAAACATTAGGGCCCGTTCGGTAACGTTTTTGGAGAATGTTTAAGGCTTATTTTACTATAGCGCCCCCTGAGACTTTGGTCAAATCTCACTTTGCCTCCCGAAAGTTAAAATGGCCCACTTAACCCCCTTGACCATGGTTTTGTGTTCCACTTTGCCCCTGCTGTTATCTCCATTCATAACTCCATCAATTTTGATGATGTGGCAGGGCTATTTTCGTATTTTTACCACAAATGATGATGTGTCACGTACATGGCCACTTTTTTTTGCTGAAGTGAAATAACATATTAATAAAAATAAAAATAATGTAATTAGAGCAACTCCAGTGGAGGGCTAAGCCCAAGGCTGGGGGGAGAAAAAAAAAACGACGCTCCAGCGAGGAGCCCAGGTCCAGGTTGGGAGTGGGACCCATGAAGTCGGGCTGGCCCTCAGGCCAGTTTAACCCGAGCTCGAGCCTGAGGGGTGACGACGTCATCGCTCGGTTTGAATTTTTTTTATCATTGGCGCATGAAATTAAAAACTCGCGTGCACTGACGTCAGCCCTGCGTAAGCTCCAATAGGTAGAAGCCACGTGGCACGCCCCCAGCGCTCCGATCTACTTCTCCTCCTCCAATCTAACGGCTGGCATTTTTTTGGCAATAAAATTATGAAAAAAAATACTAAAAAATTATGATTTTTTTTTCCTATAAATACCTATAAATACCCTTCACTTTCAACACCAATCCTCATACATTTTCTTCTACTTCTACTATTATTCACTCTTTATACTCAACATTTTCCTCTCTTTCACTTTGTATTTTTAGTCCTTATCTTTATGGCTTCTTCTACCGAAACCGAAGGGGCGTGGAGCACCATGGAAGATGTTTCCTTGTCTGAGGCTTGGCTCCAAGTTTTTCATTGCCCCGTGTCAGGCAATGAGATGAAATTTTTTCATATGTAGAAAAAAATTCAGGCCGAATTTTGTGAAAAAATTCCGGGGTCGACTCGGACGGAAATGACATTGTCTAGTAGGTGAAAAATTCTCAACAAAGAGTTGGGAAAATGGAGAGATGCCTTAGCAAAAGCAATGTACAACCATAGAAGCGGGGAAAATCTTAGTAACGAGGTAACTATTTTGTAATTTTCGTTTTATTAAGTTTAATGTCCTAATATATAAATATATATATATATATATTTTAATATTTATTGCAATTTCAATATTTTGTTAATATTTCTTGCATTTTCAATTGTTTCTTAATATTTCTTGCACTTTAAATTTATTTGTAAGGTTAATAGCATTTCCATTTTTTTTTTGGTTACTTTCATATCCAATATATTTTAAATATTTCTTGCATTTCCATTTTTTTTTTAAATATATTATTCAAGCACAGATGTGGTTTGGTGCAACTGGGTAAGGCAAAAAAAGTTTCAACCATTTTGAATGTTGGGAGGCGGTGAAATGTTGCAAGCGCTTTAGAATTATTCCCACAGGTCCCGCCGTTGTGTTAAACGAGACGCCACTTCATGATTCAACGACATCGAATTCACCTCTCGATTCCCCTATAAGTCAAGACTCACCCATCGAAAAGGAGCCGAGGCCCATTGGCCGAAAGGCTGCAAATGCAAAGAAAGCGGGTATTCGAGCAATAATAATTCAAAATTTTTGGAGGAAATTGCAATGCAGAACGAAGTAAGAATTGAAATGGAGCAAAAACACCAAGAGAACGAGATGGCAATTCAAGCCGAGTATGCACGAGAAAAGGAGTATTTATGCAAAAAAGATATGTACAAGATGGATCGGGAAACCATGGCGATGGATACAAGCTATATGTCCCCAGAAACAAAACAATTTTGGAAGCTAGAACGAAGGGATGTTATGCGAAGAAGACTTTTTCAGGATGATGGGCCTAGCAACACGGATTGGTTAAATGATGAAAACCATTAAATTAGTTGGCATACCTTTTATGTATTTGTATTTTTCATGTTTTCTATTAAAGTTGTTGTAATTCATGTATTTTATTTTAGTAGTAGTAATTCTTAATGACTTGTATTAGATTTCTTTATTTAATAAACAAAGCATTCAATAAAATACCTTTTTATTCAACATATTCCATACATCAAACAAAACATAATTAAAAAAATTAAAAAAACTACAAACAAGGCACAATAATAATAACAAACCACAACCAAACCATAATAAATAAAAAACAACACAACCAAACCATAACTAAATAAAACATAACCAAAGCATCTATGCTTCATCATTCATCTTCATTGCCTTTCACCGCCCATAGATGCTCCATCAAGTCAACTTGACGCCTTTCATGAATATACGAAGATTGCATCTCTGTATATCGATCTATCATCCAGGTCATGAAACGACCATCCCTCACCAACGGTTCCGGCTCAAACGGTTCTCCACTTGGCCCCATGGGTCTTTCATAAATCCGTGTCAAGGCCGTGTTCATTGGATCCGGTTCGTAGACCTCTAAAGCATCATAATCGTACTCATCCTCCACAATCATATTATGGAGGATGATGCAAGTCATCATAATGCTTCTGAGGATCTCCTCATCAAACATACGGGCCGCACCTCGAATAATCAACCACCGAGCTTGAAGGATGCCAAAACACCTTTCGACATCTTTCTTGTATCCTTCTTGATAGGTAGCAAATAATTTTTACTTCTGGGATCGGGGATTTGAATGGATTTGACAAATGTGGTCCACCTCGGGTAGATGCCGTCAGCTAGATAATACCCCGTCTGGTAGACTGTATTGTTGACTTGATAGGTGATATTGGGGCCTTGGCCTCTCAAAACATCGTTGAAGACCGGGGATTGACCCAGCACGTTGAGGTCATTTTGGGATCCGGCAACTCCGAAGAAGGCATGCCAAACCCATGTGTCGAAGCCAGCAACGGCTTCAAGGATGATACTTTTTTGGCCTTTTCTATTCCCATAATCACCTTGCAAGGCAGTTGGGCAATTCTTTCATTGCCAGTGCATGCAGTCGATGCTACCAATCATTCCTGGAAATCCTCGAGCTTCGACTTTTTGTAGAAGCCTTTGGAGGTCCCTGGGAGTAGGTCTACGCAGGTAGTCCCTAGTGTACAGAGTTTCAACTGCATCACAAAATCTTACCAAAACCTCCAACGTAGTGAACTTCCCCATCCGGGCAATCTCATCCACCTGATCAGCAGATGCTCCATACGCCAACATTCGTATAACAGCTGTAAGCTTTTGCTCCGGAAGAAGCCCCAAAACCCCAGCAGCATCACACTTTTGAACAAAGTATGCATCATAATTGCAAATATCATGCATGACTTTATTGAACAAATGAGGTTGCATTCTAAATCGCCTTCGAAAATCAACATCAGAGTACAAAGAAGTTGGGATAAAATAATCTTCCAAAAGATTCTTACCCCGAGAATGCCTATGTCTGTCCACATTCCGGCGGCGGCCGACTTGTGAACCACGGCGGCGACCTTGGTTCTCTTCATCTTGCAAAGCCACTGCTATGACAACTTGTTCATCGACTTCTCTCTGCAACATATTGATTTCATCTGCTCTACGGTTTCTCTCATTTGTTTCTCGCTCTTGCCTCTCCAAGCATCTCCTAAAATCTTCCATTGAGAATGAATGGAGTATGAATTCTAAACTCTGAGAAATGAAAATATAGAAAGATGTGGTGTGAGAGGTATGAGCTGAACCTCTGATTTTATAGAAAAATTTTGGCAAGATAGAGATGCCACGTGGCTTGATTTGATTAGATGAAAATCTTATCTAAAATTTGAAATTCATCCTAAATTTGAACCCAAATTTATCTGAATTTTGAATTTTAAAATTCATCCGAAATTGAACCGAAAAATTATCTAAAATTCGAATTTTGAAATTCATCGGAAATTTGAACCCAAAAATCTTATCTGAAAATTTTATCCGATTATGAATAGTCTTGACACTTAGGAACCCAGAAATCTTATCCGTAAATATTATCCAAATTAATTATTGAGGTAAAAAAATTTGTGAAAAAAAACAAAAAACTGAATAGTGATTGCCCTTTGCCATTGCAATAGGTGGAAACACAAAATACTATTTGCAAGGGCAGCCACTATTCACGTGAATAGTAGCTGCCCTAGCTTCCCCCTTGTCATGGCTAAGGGCAAATGGGTGGAGTTGCTCTTACTGTTTAATTTTAAAAAAATATCTTCTTCTTCATCTCTCTCAGTCTCTCTAAGCCCTCTCTTTCCCCTAACTTCACCATCAGACCACAACCACCACCCAACCCAACGCAACCCAAAGCAGCCACCAGTTAAAACCCTAAACCTCACCGCCACCTCCTCACCCATCAAATCAACCACCTTTTCCAACCACATCTCCACTACCACAACTACCCTATCTCCTTCTCCCCAACCCTCGCCAAGATCGATGGCCTCTCCGGCTACGATTTTGTTGTCGTTGACATTGAGCACGACCATGGCTTCGTGTCCTAAGCGCTCCCAGCCTCCACACCTTGGCCGCCGCTCAAACCCCGGCCATTCTTCGCTTGCTTGAGACCTCTGCAGCTTGGGCCAAGAAAGCCCTAGATCTGGGCCTACAAGTAGAATTATACAAAATTCAAAGATCCTCAGAGCCATTCCATAAGTGGAAGTTGCAGACAATCTACATGGCATCAGATTTTGTCCGCCCATTTGCTTTTCCTCATCACTGAACATTTTCTTCAAAACTCAAAATCAACGCCAACATAAAATAAAAATGGGGCAATGCTTCAGAAAATAAGCAGAGTAATTTTGTCCACATTTATTTCGGTGTGTAGTATAAGAGAATGTTGTTTGTAGCATCATATGTGTTGCCCTATATGATTGAGTTAATGGGTTTTCTAAATTAGGCTATGTTGTGTGATTTTTGGTGTTTATTATTGTTATAATATGGTGACTTTTCTTTTATTTATTGTTTTTGGGTTGTTAGACCAAAAATGGAGGCAGAGCAAGTTGGGGAGCTTGTGTCTGTAGCATTCACATGGACGATTGATAAATTCTCTAGGTTGAAATCCCAAAAGCATTACTCAGAGGGTTTTTCCGTTGGTGATTTTCAATGATGTATCTTTGCGGGGTTGAAGATGGGTGCACTATACTGTGGTGCATGTGGGTGATTTTCCAGTGGGGTTGGAGTGGTGGTGGTGATGATAGCTTTGTATTGGGTGGTGGTTGTGGTATGATGGTGAAGTTAGAAGAAGAAGGGGAGAGGTTGAGAGAGAGACGAAGAACAAGAGATTTTTTTAATTAAATAGAAAATACATTATTTAATTATATTATTTTTATTTTTATAAATATGTTATTTCACTTCAGAAAAAAAGTGGATCATGTACATGACACATCATCATTTGTGGTAAAAATACGAAAATAACCCTGCTACGTCAACAAAATTGATGAAGTTATGAATGGAGATAACAACATAGGGCAAAGTGGAACACAAAACCATTGTCAAGAGGGTTAAATGGGTCATTTTAACTTTCGAGGAGCAAAGTGAGATTTGACCAAAGTTTCAAGGGTGCTACAGTAAATAAGCCAATGTTTTATGAGAATGAAAACGAGAAAATGAATTTGCATTTTCAGGATTTGAAAATGCATCTAGTAAATTAATTAGAAAACAGATTCAGAAAATAAAAATAGTGAAAACATGTTTGGTAGGACAATTTGATAATAATAATATTTCAAGTATTTTTTTGCTAATTTCTCTCCTAATTTTTTTTTTTAAATTCTGAATTTTAAAGGCTAAAATTATTACAAATAATGAAAAATGTATACTTTGATAATAATAATGTATAATAAAAATAAAAATAATAATCTAATTTTAGAAAAACCTAGATAATAAAATAAAATAATCTGTAGTTTAAAAATAAATATGAACTTGAATAATATATGATGGTTTTATCATAAAATAATCTTAATATTTCGAAAGTCCATTTTTCATACTTAATCAAATTTTGAGAGAAAACAGTTTAGTGCTACTTTTTTGGATTTTTTTAAAGCATTTCCTGCGCGAGACCAAAATCAAAGGAAAGGCCCCCCGGCGAGCCCAACAGCGCTCCAGTGTGAGAGAAGCAGCCCGAGCAACTGTTGGGTCCCACCAGCCCAGGCAGGCCCAAGGGCAAGTTCCGTCTGGGTTTCAACCCGAGTTTTGTGACGTAAGCGCACGGTAAATCAAATTTTTTTTTACCGTTGGCTCGTGAATTACACGCGCTGACGTCAACCCTGATAGAACCCAACGGGCAAGTGCCACGTGCCGCAATAGGGACGCTCCGATAGTTTTTTTCCAGAAATTCGACGATCCTCTCTTTTTTGGCTAAAAAAGTTCGAAAAAATTCTGAAATTTTTTTTGAAAAAATACCCAAAAATTCTGTATTTTTTTCCCTATAAATACCTAACCATTTTATTTACTTTCCACACCAAATCTTCATACAATTATTCTCCATCCAATATTTTTTACTCTTCACTCACATTTTTCACTTCCCACACCAAGTCTCCATACAAACTCTTCTCCTTCTAATATTTTTTACTCTCCAGTCACATTTTTTCTACTACTTTCCATTTGTATAAATAAAAAACAAATGGCATCTTCTGTTGAAACCGAAGGCTCGTGGTCAACTCAGGAAGATATTGCATTGTGTCAGTCTTGGGTGAACGTTAGTCATGACCCTATCACAGGCAATGAGATGAAGTTCCATCATATGTGGAGCAAAATTCATGGAGAATTTTGTCAAAGATCGGGTTCCATTCGGACCGAAATGGCCTTGTCTAGTAGATGGAAACTTCTGAATAAAGAGTTAGGGAAATGGAGAAATGCCTTGACAAAAGCAAGGGAGAACATTCGAAGCGGTCAAAATCTATCCGATGAGGTAAAATATTTATAATTGTCATTTTAATAAATTTAATGTAATTTTTTTTATTGCATATTCTATTTCTTTTTCTTGCATAATCTTTTTTTTTTCTTTTTGCATTTCCAATTTGTCTATATTTTCTTGCATAATCAATTTTATTCTTGCATTTCAAAATAGTTTATATTTTCTTGCATAATAATTTTTTTTTCTTGCACTTCCAATTATTTATTTTTAATAGATCATACAAGCACAAATGTGGTTCGGTGCCATGGGGCAAGGCAAAAAAAGTTTCATGCATTTCCAATGTTGGGAAGTTGTGAAGGATTGTTCGAGATTCAAAATTATTCCCACCGGTCCAACGGTTGTGTTGAATGAGACACCGCTCCACGATTCACCATCAACTGATTCGCCATTGGACTCCCCAATGGAAACGGAGTCACCACTCACACATCCACCAAGACCTATTGGGAGAAAGGAGGCAAAGGCCAAGAGAGGGGGCACTTCGAACAATGAATGTGTACAATTATTGGAGCAAATAGCTAAGAACACCTCACTAAGAATTGAGAGAGACTTGAAAAGAGATGAAGTGGACAAGGCACGAGAGGAAGCATTTGTAATTCAACAGCAGCAGGCACAAGAAAAAGACATGGATGATAGAGAGATGAAAATCATGGCCATGGATACGAGCCATATGTCTCCTGAAACAAAGGCCTATTGGAAGCATAGACGAAGGGATGTGATGAGAAGAAAACTTTTCCATGATGACGGACCTAGCAATACGGATTGGTTAAATGATGAAAACCATTAGGTTGTATTGAAACACCTTTGCCATATGTTGTATTGTTGTATTGTTGTATTGTTGTATTGTTGTATTATCCTTTAATTTGTTGTATTGTTTCCTTTTCATTAAATAAAAAAAGCATTAAATAATATGACTATTTATTAAAAACATTTGAGCATCAAAACAAAGATTAATTAAAAACAAACCTTAATTTATTGCAAACAACACACAAAACAAACCATACATAAAAGCATAATAATAATAAATAAAAGCATAATTCCAAAAAACACCACACACAAAATAAAGCATAATTAAAAACAAAGCATAATTCCAAACAAAGCACTAATCTTGACTTCATCCATTGTGATTGCCTTTCATCTCCCACAAGTGCTCGATCAAGTCAACTTGACGTCTCTCGTGAACATATGAAGATTGCATTTCTTCATAACGATCAATCATGGGGTTGTTGAATCGACCATCCCGAACTAACGGTTCGGGCTCCATTGGTAGTCCATTTGGTCCCATCGGCCTTTCATATATTCTTGTCAATGCCGTGTTCATGGGATCGGGTTCAAACACCTCTGGAGCATCGTAGTCATACTCATCCTCCACAATCATGTTGTGGAGGATGATGCAAGTCATCATAATACTCCTCAGCACCTCCTCATCTAGCATCCGAGCAGCACCCCTGATAATTGCCCAACGAGCTTGCAAGATACCGAAACACCTTTCCACGTCTTTTCTGTAACCTTCTTGAAAGGAAGCAAAGCTTCTTTCCTTCTCGGATTGGGGATTCGGAATTGTTTTCACGAATGTCGTCCACCTAGGATAAATTCCGTCGGCAAGGTAGTATGCACCAGAGTATACGGTATTGTTGATTTGGTATGTGACCTGTGGGGAATGACCTCGCAATACCTCGTCGAACACCGGGGATTGACCAAGGACATTGAGGTCATTCTGAGATCCGGCAACCCCGAAGAAGGCATGCCAAACCCAACAGTCGAATGAAGCTACGGCCTCCAAAATTATACTTTTTTGGCCCTTCCGATTCCCGTACTCTCCTTGCCAAGCAGTAGGACAATTCTTCCACTGCCAGTGCATGCAATCAATGCTTCCAATCATGCCTGGGAAACCTCGAGCCTCTGCTTTTTGTAGCAGCCTTTGCAGGTCCCTCGGCGTGGGTTTGCGAAGGTACTCCCTCGTGTACAAATTTTCCACTGCATCACAGAATCTCACCAAGCACTCTAGGATAGTTGATTTTTCCATCCTTGCAATCTCATCCACCTGCTCTGCAGATGCCCCATAAGCAAGCATCCGCAAAAGCAGCTGTAAGTTTTTGCTCCGGGATAAGACCCAAAACTCCAACAGCATCATGCTTTTGAATGAAGTATGTGTCGTAATTACAAATATCATGCATGATTTTTTTGAAACAAATGTGGCTGCATTCTATATCTCTCTCGAAACTTATGAACAAGATATAACGAATTTGGGATAAAGTAATCCTCCAAGAGATTCTTACCCCGAGACTCCCTACATCTGTCCACATTTGGGGCACGGGGACGACGGTGTTGCCTTGATTGATTAAGCATACACACCGCTGCTGCAAGCATTTGTTCCTCTTCTTCATCGGCGTCCCGATCTTTTTCAGTACGTCTACGCCGGATTTCTTTCTTTTCTTTCTGTTGCCTCTCCAACACCCTCCTCAAGTTTGACATTGAGAGTAGAATGTGTTTTGTAAAATCTGAGAAATGAAGGAATAGATAAGAGATGGTGTGAGAGATATGAGTTGATGGTGTAGTTTTATAGAGGGATTCAGAAGATAGAGATGACACGTGGCACAATTTTAGAGGATGAAAATCTTATCTGAAATCTGAGATTATAATTTAAAAAAAATATCTGAAAATCTTATCTGACAGAGATGACACGTGGCACAATTTTAGAGGGTGAAAATCTTATCTGAAATATGAGATTATAATTTTTTTTAAATATCTGAAAATCTTATCTGACATGGGACACGTGGCACAATTTTAGAGGGTGAAAATCTTATCTGAAATCTGATATTATAATTTTTTTAATGAATATCCGAAAATTTTATCTGGAATAAGACACGTGGCAACCGAGATTCTCATCCGAAAATCTTTTCTGAAACATAATGGACATGTGACAACCAAAAATCTTATCCAAAAATTTAATTACAAAATATTATCAAAATTAATGGTTTAAAGTATAAAAAAATATGAAATAAAGTACAATGAATAGTATTTGCCTTAGACTTGCCCTAGACTTAGCCCTCATGGGTGGAACCACAAATGGCAAAGCTAACACTATTCACGTGAATAGTGGCAGCCCTTACTTGCCCTTGCCCTAGATCTAGCTCTTATGGGTGGAGATGCTCTTATTGGCTACATAAACAGATGTTGCCCTGTGATCATATCATGGGATTTTATCCTATAATTTCCTCGGACCACACTTGAAAGACATTTTCTATGTTTAGACACAATTCCACTTGCAGCAGCCAACAACCTGAAATCCATGCGAGTGTCCTATTTGAAACATAAAACAAAATATCAGGCACCATTGGTCCACACAGGTGATGAAGCTGATCAGAGCAAACCAACCCACTCACAAAAAAAATGTCAAATTTTGAATCTCTTCCTTCCCTCTCTCTTTCATCATTATGAGTTTCCTTTTATTCTCGAGCTTTTGAGATCACTTCCTCTTTTAAGCCTCTGCAGATAGCTAGCTTTAGAAGATTCTCGAGCAGCAGACTGAAAAAAGCTTGAGTGGATTTTGAATTTTGTTGCTTTTTATTGACATGGATGGCCTTCCTTTGCCTTTAGCCTCTTTTCCAAAGCTATATGTACGTACTCAATGGCAATGGTGGAAGTGGAACTATTTCTTCATTGGTAGGGTTCACAGCATTCGTGCCTGCCTCTGACTTTAACAATTAACCTATTTTTTTAATTTTTTATTTATTTGTAATGGTTAGCTTTTTACCTACTCACTACAAGTTAATCATTTCAAATTAATTAAGTATATATTTTTTAGGGTTTCTTTTTATTTTTTTCACTGATGTAGAGTATGTGATCGACCTTCCAAGGTTCCAAACATGCATGCCCAAATATATATTTTATAACGGAAGAAGTTGAGATGTCATCCTTTTCATTCACTTATAAACATTCTTTATTCCATTTATCTATAATTTTATTTCGTTTTATACATACTAATTTTTCCGCACGCGCTTCTACGTGCGAGAAGCTTTTTTTTAAAATCTTTAAATTTATTTTAGAATTAAAAAAGATAATGAATAGTTGTGTTCCATAAAAATAGGATTCATTATTTGATTTTTCTTTTAATTTTAATTTTTTAATATAAAAAAGTGTGAATTTACTATATTATTATTATAATTTAATTAATAATTTCAATTCTTAATATTTTATTCATTAAGTAAGAACATTTTATGGTATTCTAAATATTTTACCATTCCTTCTCTTTTGCTTTATATATATATATATATATATATATATATATTACCCCACTTCATTTCATACTCTCACTTTTCTGTGTAATTAATTGTCATCACACTGCATATCATTTGTCTAGTCTAGTGTTAGTGAACGGAATTGCAAGGTCCCACTAATAAAGTTCAATGATTTCAACTGCCCGTGAATGATTGATTCACCCAATTGTGTAAATGATCCATTCATCTAATGGCTAAATAGCTTTTAGTTTGATTTTTTGTTTTGTTTATAAATGTTATTTTAAACTCCACTCGATGGGTCGAAGAGTGCCAACAATGTCGTCTCTTTTCTTACAAAGTGGATCGCCCTTTTTAAAGAACACAATTGACTTGTTTTTCGGTGTTTTGTGTTTTACAATGTTGTTTTAAATTTCAGAATTAATACACGTTTTGGATTTAGGGTTTAGTATTTAGCTAAACCTTATATTAAGAAAAGGATTAAATAGAAGTTAAACACGATATAAGCACAATACAAGCACCAAAAACACAAGTAGAGGAGTTTAGAAATGAGAATAACTTTCTTAGTTCTTATATATATATACATACATGTACACATAGTGCAAGAATGATAATGTAATTGAATCATTCATATTTGATCTAACCATTGAGAAAAAATGACCTCATTCATTAGAACCAAAAATTATATATAAGTAAAGTATATAGTTTATCATCAGGGGGTATATAATATCACAACATCAAATTAAATGAAAACTCTGCTGCCTTGTCGCATGACAAGATATGTCCCAAGAGACTTTAATGATCCAACGTTAGTGACAGTGAGTAGGGAAATCCCTAGCCTCCACCTAATAAAGCAAACGAAAATGACTTCCATTGAAAATTGGAAAAGGGCATGCATAAAGTCATACAATGAGCCCTAAAATGAATAGTAAAGATGGAGAGATGATTCAAACTCGAGTGCAGAGTGGAGTACGTCCGCTCCAGTTAAGTTAAGCCAATATATGCATATACTCTTTAATTTTAAAATAAAAAACATCTTTCTGAAATTTTGAAGTTCAAAACATCTTCAAAATTCAAAAGAATATTTCATCAATCATTCAATTGTTGTTTTATACAAAAGCCGACACACCACGCCCATCCACTTTAATTTAGAAGTCTGAATTCTATTTTTGTTATTGTAGTTAGCTTAGTGAAATTAGCAATGATACCTAATTAACAAGTCTATATTTCACTACATATTCAAAGTAAAGAGCCTTACCATAATAGAAATAAAGAGAAAAACGACATGAGAGATTGGAAAAGAAAAATACATATCTAATACTATTAGTAGAACTATGTTTAGTAAATACTATGTTATGAATTAAGGACATTGTTTGTCTCCCTTAGAAGGATGCATTCCTCCTACAAATCATAGTTTGACACTTATACAAAAATAATTCATTAAAAAGCAAAAATAAAAATTTATGTACACATATTAAATTGTGATTGACATGAAAATAGAGTCCCTATTTACAGTAGAAGGAGACAAGTAGTTTCCATGAATTATAACAAAACAACAACTTATGCTTTGTTTATGATATCCCTACATATTTTATTTTGGATGTCCTCTCTTCTTCCAAGTTTTTTTTTTTTAATGATTAATATATTTTTATTATATTTTTTATAAATTTAATGTTTTAAAAATCCTAGCCACTAAGAGAGAGAGAGAGAGAGAGAGAGAGAGAGTCGGATCTTGTCGGATCATCGGTGTTCTTCGTGGTGGACTTATGTCGATCTACTCTTACTTCGCAAATTTATTGTCTCAAATATTGGCGAGTTTACTCTTTTAGGTGTTACAGTTTGGTCATGGTAGATCCACTGCTTACTGGTGCGCTGAGCCCCTGGAATAAATAGGTGACGCTCTATATGTCATGTCCTAGAGGAAGATTGGCGGCGATTTGGTTTTCCTTATGCCGGCATTGTTTTAGCTTTTTAGTTTTGGTTTAGTTTGTTCAATAAAGTTCAGAAACTCTATGAGTTGTTTGTGTTGTTTTTCTTTCATAATTCTAAAAACTTTGTTGAGTTTGTTGTGTTTCGTAGTATTTTTAGGAGAGTCATGCTAGTTAGCGGCGGTTTTTGTCCTTAATGTAATTGGACTAGATTTGAGGCAACTATGGAGGTAGATAAGGGTTTTAGAAAAGTTATTTTTGGAAGTGATTCTCCTTAAATTGTTTCAGCTTTTTGGCTGTCTCAGATCATTAGGGAAAAGTTTGTGCATGTTCACCGTACTGTTATTGGGATGACTCCCTTTATAGTCTTTTTATTTTGTACTCATTTTATATGTTTGATCAAATAAACTTCAATTTTTAATCTATAAAAAAAAGGCCATGTATCTTAGTCTAACCATATTTTTTTACCTAACCTTAAAAAATGTTCTAAGTTTGAATTTAAAAAGAAAATTCTTGTATATATATATACTCGAAATCTCCCCTATGAAAGCAAAATGGGGCAGTCTAGCTAATAGCTTATGAAGACAGTCAACCTAGGTACATATACCATTGAAGATAGATCCACATATTATTTCATTTTTGGCATCTTATAATAAGTTTACATGCAAGGTCACATCGGAGGGACAACGAAACTTTAGACCATAGTTTCTGTTTGGTTTGATTTTTCGGACGCAAGTCAAATAACTTTTCCATCAGAATTTGAGTATATAATTTTTTTAATAAATTTCATAAAGTGTCACCGACATTATTAATAGATATGAGCATTTTTGTTCACCATTTTAATTTAAGGTGTACTATTATTATATTTTTTAACATTTGACACGTGTTCATTGATATAACCATGGTTCCATAAATACAAAGTAATGGATTAACTATGGTTATGTCAATGAACACGTGTTAAGTGTTGAAAGTACACCTTAAATTAAAGTGGTAAGCAAAAATATTTCTATAACATAAAAAGCAAATTTAAGAATGAAAAAAAAAAAAAACACGAAGACTAATCAAATTAAACACACGATTGTTTTTGTTAATCTTTTCGATCTTTTGTAATGTACTCCCATATGAACAACTTGTGGAATTTCTCCACTAATTAAGAAAACCACTAAAGTATTTACATTGGATAAGGACGAGACTCATTTGATAAAATTTTCAATATCATCTTTGTGCTATGTTTGTTCAACAACTAAGTCTCCCTTTCTGGTCCATGCAGCGGTAGGTCACGTAAAAGGGTGGTCCTAATTATTAAATGAGAACAAGAACAACCAAAACTTTGACAGCAAACCGCAATTAAGACATGCTTAAGTTTGCCCTCACAAATCTCCGTATTGAGGGGTGGAACTGTTGATTCTGTAGATATTGTGAGATATAATTAGGAGTGTTGTGAGATATTGTGACGATGTATCCAGTTGAAAGTTGAGTGGGATTTGCTTTTCCACTTGTACGTATTTTCTATCCTCAACTCCCGAATTGATAGAGAGTTATCATCTTTAATATGATTTTCTTACAGAATCAGTTGCATTGGCTTTATGAATTCTCTTATATTTTTAGTTTCCAATGAATAGGGTCTTCAACATGTAAAATTATTTTTGCTTATTATCTTGCAATAATTATGGCTATTATTTGTATCTTTCATTGTTTGCAAGAGCCCCTTGTGGGGCTATGATCATGTAATGTCCATTTATTAATGAAATTGTTGCGGCTATAAAAAAAAGTATGCACTTCACAAGAATTTTTTTAATTACTTTTTATATATATTCATTTTCAGAGTAGGTAGGATAATGTCCCCTCAAAAGATTGAACAAAACAACGTGGCTCATAGATAGAAAAGGATAGTTAAATGGACAGCACAAATATACACAAGAAAAGGGGAAAGAAATTAATGGAGTGACCTGAGGCCCAAATTATTAGCCAAAGTGAAAGTCAAATTATTAGCTAAGTTATTATGGTTTAATCATCAGGAAACAGCCTGTGGATTAACAGAAATAAAAAAAATAAAAAAAATAAAAGGCAACCTGCTACTCAATTATATTTGAATTTGGTGTGGTGAAGGTGAGAAACCACATTTGGTTATATGTATTATATATGCACACCGCGACTATGTGGCACGACATGACCTAAGACAATTGTAAAATATTGATAATAATAATAATAATATTCAATACCTCAGTTTGATAATTAGATGCATAATGAGAACGATTACCGATATGATTAAGCAAATTATCCTCAGTTTGATGTACTTTTTTCCATGATAAAATAGTTATAATCATTATATATTAACAGTCCTGATCTCTTGGACCCCTGTAGTCCAAGAGATTTATGGTCACTCACCGTTGGATGTAAATTCAACGGTTGACTTGAATCGGGTAATAATTATTTATGTCATATTGCATTTATATATATCATTTTGAACCATTGGATTAATATCCAACGGTGGGTGACCACAATCTCTTGGACTCCTGTGGTCCAAGAGATCGGGACTGTATATATTAATATGGTATAAAATGCTGTGCAGTCAAGTACGTGCCAGATCTACTTTCAAGTAATACTAGATATATAAATTAATTTTCTTTTGTGAGAATTTATAATCTCACGATGGATCACATGTTATGTACAAAAATGAAATATAAAACAAACATTATATATATATATATATACAGTCCCGATCTCTTGGACCACAGGAGTCCAAGAGATTGTGGTCACCCACCGTTGGATATTAATCCAATGGTTCCAAATGATATATATAAATGCAATATGACATAAATGATTATTACCCGATTCAAGTCAACCGTTGAATTTACATCCAACGGTGAGTGACCATAAATCTCTTGGACTACAGGGGTCCAAGAGATCAGGACTGTATATATATATATATATATATATATATATTCTTTCTTATTTTCTTACGGCATGCCTCCGTCGGTCACCAAACGATCCTTTGTGCCAATTGTTGGATTCATATATTAAAGAATTTCACTTGCCTATATTACATTATCAATGATTATATATACACAATTTAACTAAAACAAACATATTGAGTTGTAAGTAAGGAGTTCATAGCTCAAGTAGTTTTTAAAAGCATTTATCTCTGCACTCGAAATCATAGATTCGATTCCCCCTTTTCTATTTGAGAACAAATTATAAATTATGTTTCTTTTACATAAACATAACATTTTCCAAAGCCACATTCAAATATTAGTCATTAACAATGTCGTATGTCTTGGTTCCATGAATCAAATTTTGTTTTCATGCTGCTTTGAATATCAATGTGTCATATATTATGGTTGGTCAGAGAATAAGGGGTGTATTCAATTCAAACTTTTAATAACTTTCATAGAGTTTAAAAGTTTGGAGGTATTCAATTTAGACTTTTAAAGAGTATATAAAAGTCTAGTGGTATTCAATTGTGACTTTTTAAAAGTATTTAAAAGTTTGGTGGTATCCAAAAAGTTAATGACTTTTAAAAAGCTTATTAAATGAATGACTTTTCTATACTTTTAAGGCTAATTGTTAAGAACAAAAGTCTTGCCAATTTACTAGTGACTTTTATCAACTCTATGAAAGTATTTAAGAATTTGTCATCTCTATGAAAGTCACTCACTTAAAAAAAGTCTTTATAAGTATGAATTAGATACACCCCTAAAAAAAGAAGTCAAACTCAATGGGAGAAGACATAATGAACTTTTATACTTGGAGAAATGTTTCAAAAAGTTATGAGAATAAATTATGCCACTATTTGATTCATATATTTCTCTTTGACTTTGTATTTTTTATTTATTTATATTTTGAGGTTGGGTAATATTGTGAATAAAAAATTATGATAGTGTGATGAAAGATGACAATGCTTGGTTTACCTTTTCACTAGGAAAATCCACTTCTACATTCATTTTCATCTCTCTTATCCAAAAGTTTCAATCAAAGAATTGAATGATATGAGAAATGTCAGAAGACAATTCTAGAGTTTAATGAGTTTAGATGGATGTATAGAGGTGAGCGTATGGAGTAAGTTTACTTTCTTCTTCTTTTTTACTTAGGGTTTTAGAGGTCTTGAGTAAACTTTTCGTCCACATCTTTATTGAAAGGAACAATTTGATTCGGTTAGGACGATTTATTAAGGTTAAAATCGTAACCGAATCAAACTAATACGGTTTGATTCAATTTTGGGGCCATTTGACATTTTGATGGTCAAAATTAAACCAATATGCTCATTACAATTCTGATCGGTCCACTTAATGCCCACAAAAAACGAAGCTAGTTTGAAAGTAATTCTATTTACCAAACTATAGAATGACTTGTGTTTATTTTATTTTATTTATAATTGTGTTATTTTCCTTTCGTTTTGAGCCGGTTACTACTTTGAGTCACCCTAATTTGTCTTTAGGCAAATGACCCGAAGAATAATGAATTGAAGAGAGGGACAGATAACATTTGGATTTTGGTTTAACTAGGATTTGTTTTGGGTTAATAATATTTGAAGGCTTGATTGGAACTGACTGAGATGGGCACAGCCCATCCAACGGTCATAAAATAAAACTAAGCAAAACGTACTTCTCAGGACCACATGGGAATGAAACCCATTCCTTCAGCTCTCGAAAATTCTCTCCCTCTCTCTCTTTCTCTCTCTCACATCACTCGTCGTCAGTTCAGAGAGAACACTTTGCACATGTTTGCAAATGACAAAATTTAACACAAAAAGAGGGAAAAAAAAAAAAAAAAGGAAAAAAAAAAGTCACGGATCAAATCACCCAATATCTCCCACGCCGCCACTGTAATTCACAAATTCAGTGACCAAAAACAAACAAAACCAAAAACCAAAATCCCCAAACCAGAAAAAGAAAAGAAAAGAAAATCACAAAAAATATAAAACAAAGCGAAGTCCATTTCTTCTCTGTCTTCTTTCTCTCTCTCTCTCTGCTCTGTCTATGGTCTATAAAAGCTACTACACCTTTTCCGATGACCTCCGGGGGCCGTAATTACTGAAACAAAGGCTGCTCCTGCTGCTTTTAACTGGCCACATGTCCGACAACGATGTCGTTTCGGGGACTTTCCGAGCGCTGGTGGAGAGCGCGGACCGGAAGTTCGCTAGGGTTCGCGACGTGCCGGCGTACGGACGTGTCCACAACCAGCACTACTTCCACAAGGTCTTCAAGGCCTACATGCGCCTCTGGAAGTACCAGCAGGAGAAACGGTCCAAGCTTATCGAGGCCGGTCTGAACCGCTGGGAAATCGGCGAGATCGCGAGCCGGATCGGCCAGCTCTACTTCGGCCAGTACATGAGGACCAGCGAGGCCAGGTTCCTCGTCGAGGCCTACGTCTTCTACGAGGCCATTCTTAGCCGGAGCTACTTTGAGGGGTCCAATTCCAGTTCCAAAGCTTTCGGGAAGAAGGATCTCGGCGTTCGGTTCAAGGAGTTGAGGTTCTACGCCCGGTTTTTGCTCGTTTCGTTGATTTTGAACCGGACCGAGATGGTTCAACTTCTCGCTGAGCGGTTCAAGGCTCTTGTTGATGACTGCAAAGCCAATTATCGGGTAATTCACATCGTTCTTTTTTAGCGGCACTAGGATTTGTTTGGTTGCTGAGAACCAATCAATCATACAAGTTACAAGAGTATGTTGACTTGGTCCTTAGCATTTTCGGGTATTTTATAGTTGCTTCTATACTCGGAGAGACAGAGCAACAAGTACTACTTACAAGATAAAAGCTTTCTCAAATTAAGTGACAGTTTTTTATTTATTTATGTTTTTTTTTCTGTGATTGGATCAATTGAGTGATTTATTATTGGACTTCTGAATTTTATTTCCCGTTTTGATATGGGGTCTTCGATTTCAAGTTAATATTTCAATTATTATTATAATTTTTTGGTGAAAAATTAGGTTTTTATATATAATATTGTCATAATATTAAGTGAAAACGACCTGTCATCTAAATCAGATCCGAGTGTTAAGTGTTGCCATGCTGTTATGAAAACTGACTAAAGAGAAGATGTAAATTCCTTAATGAAATGGTACCTCCAGCTGAGTTTCCGCTGGGGCGGAGGTAACTCATCGACTTGGGTGTGTCTGAAACATACATCATGTTGAGGGAGAGAGATGGGGAAACTTATTGATTGCTCAGTCTCCACTAGAAAGTCACTTTGTTTGTGATAGTAATGTGCTGGTTGCTTTTGTGATTTTAAATAAATTAGTTAAAGGCGCATTCACAATTGAGATGGCAGATCCAGCGAAATAAGAACTCTGATAAATAAATGGTTTCAAGTTTTCTTCAATTTTATCCATATATTAACTACCGTTTGAATCATTAACATATGTGAATTCCGATGGTATATAATTGAAGCTTAGATCAAGTATGATGACTTGCAAATTAAATATCAACCTTTAAGTTTATAAGGAAGTTGAGACTAAATTTAGCATCTCATGCATACCAAGGATGATAAACCTGTCTTTACTCTAATCGGGGAGAAAGGTGGAAGTGAAGCTCATCAAGGACAATCCAAGAATGAAGTCAATGGATGTGTACTTAGTATCGTGGTTTGATTCTTGTCCGGAAGTACTTGCCTCGAAATAGTGATATATGATACCTAGATATACATGGCTTAGATAATGCATTTTATCTGTAGGAATGGTGCTTCTAGTTGAGCTAGGCAGTTGGTACAGTGACTGACACACATAGGTGGAGTCGGTGGAATTTATACAGAGACACAGGGACTGTTAATTTTTGGGGTAGGTGAGTTTGTGAGGTTCAATAGCCTGTTGAATTACTAAGTTGTTGAGTGAAGCAATGCGAAGTTCTAAGTCATCGAATGCCATTCATTTTCTGCTTGGATGCTTTAAAATATTTCATAAATGAAGCAAGTAAAATGTCAAGGTTAATCAATTTTTTATTGATGAAATATGCGTGCATTCATTTATGTCTCTGTTCAAATAGTTAATGTGCATGTACACTTTCGTTCATGTCTCAGTTCAAGTAGTTAATTAGAAATAGGTTTCCTCAAATGAGTTCTTGTGTACTTATTTCGATGGGTCTGCATGATTTGGACATTTGAGCTATCTCTTCTCAGGAAACTAATTTTAAAGAATGGAGGCTAGTGGTGCAAGAAATTGTTCGATTTATGAAAGTTGATACGGCCTTTATGAATGTCAGGCCATTGCGATACTCCACCTTGTTTGATTCACATCCGTCATCTCTTCCATATGTGGCTCGTTTCCATGCAAAGAGGGTTTTAAAATTTCAAGATGCATTGCTGACAAGCTATCATCGTAATGAGGTCAATATTTTTTTTGTTCGCACCTTTGGCTATTTATTTTAATTTATTTCACAATTGATAATAGATACAGCCCTGACTTAGGAAAGTTTTTGTGAATGTTTGTGTACTGTGACATGTAGGTCAAATTTGCTGAACTTACATTGGACACTTACCGAATGCTGCAATGTTTGGAATGGGAGCCAAGCGGGTCTTTCTACCAAAAGCGTGCAGTGGAATCCAAAGAGAATGGCACTTTTATTGATCACTCCGGGGCTTCTGCCGCATCTGGAGTAATCGATATGAACTTGGCTGCGGACATGACTGATCCAACTTTACCTCCAAATCCAAGGAAAGCGGTTATTTACCGTCCATCTGTGACACATTTGATTGCGGTTAGTGTTAATCCCATCTTTATCATATTTGTTATCTCAGGGATCTGAACTTTTGGAATTTGAAACGCATGTTGTGTGATGCATGAACCTGGACATGCAACATTCAAAATGATACCAAACTGACAATGGAATCCAGAAAAAATAGGACACAAGGCAAAAAAAAATGTAATTTTGTTTTTATTTGATACATTGAATGAATTACAAAAGCTAAGGTATGATTTAAGGAATATTCATGAAATTTGATCAAATTCCTAACTTCTAATTTCCTGAAGAAAGTTCAAAGAATTAAAAATAATAAAAGACTAAAAATCTTTGAGCTTGAAAAATTAATTACATACAGTTTTAACCTTTGCTTTGTTAAGATTAAATTCTGTGGTGAAGGAAGAAAGAGTTAAGCACGACCCTTCATGTCCTACTAGTCCCTATTTTGTTAGTTGAAATGCCAATGGATGCTCCAACCCCTGATTTTTCATTTGCTTGGCAAGATGATGGTTTTTGTTTGACAAAAAGTACTTTTTAGCAGAAAAAGAAAAAACAAAAAGAAACTTTAAAAAAATTACAGAATGAACTCCAGTTTTTCACATTTTTTCTTTTTGAATTTGGCCTGTCCATGTTGGGGATGGATCCCAGATGTTTCCAATCCTTTTTTTTTTTTTTCCCTTCACACATCATATGTAGCAATGCAGCCCTTTGGGTCTGTTGGTCTGTCCTTCTGTCAGTGAAATGGCCTATAAATTTGAAGGCGCATTTTATTTGCATGATTCTGACAAAGTGTCCATGGCATATTTGTATGTAACTTATTTGTTTGCTCAGCTTTATCATGTGGGGTTCATTATAACTTTGTTTGAAAAAGGGCATTGCCAGTTTCACTGTTCTTTCATGTACAATAGAAATAATGGTGTAAATATGTCTTTATTGCAACTACATGGAGTGGGTCCATCAAATAACAGTTGCTTGTTTGCCAGTATTAAAATTTTTGATCTATAATATACAGGTATTTTAATTTATTCTTTCTGTTTCTTAATTATGTAAGTATTATTGGTAAGGCTGATTGCTTAAACTATGCATTGGCAGGTGATGGCTACAATATGCGAGGAGCTCCCTCTCGACAGTATTATGCTAGTGTATCTGTCAGCCTCAGGTTAACTTTGGTTTCTTAGGATAAAAATCAACTCATCATTTATTATGTCTTTGTCATCCCAGATTATTGAACTTGATGATCAATTGTGCAGGGAAGGCTGGTCGTAATAATGTTACTCAGGCGTACAACTCTGGAGGATCACATAAATCCTCAAAAAATAAAGTTCCTCTCCCAGCTCAGAATAATTCTATGCCTGAATCTTGTATAAACAACAAGGGAGAGTCAAGTGGCTATTATGACCAATATTTGTGGTTTGGCCCTAGAGGAAATGGTGGTAGGTTCCTGTATTGAATCGTTGTGCCGTCTTGTTTTATGTGACCATTTTTGTGCACAGTAACCTGTTAACTCATTTATTATGTATCGTCTTCCCTGTGTTATTGTTCCACCCTTTCATTTGCTTCTTTTGGATTTTCAGGTTTGAGTAACCTCTACCCTGGCGACATAATTCCTTTTACTCGGAGACCTCTTTTCTTGATAATAGATAGTGACAACAGCCATGCATTCAAGGCAGGTTTGTCAAAACTTGTGTATGAATTCCAAGGTTCCGTGTTTTGTTTACAGTGGAGTGTTGTTTCTAAATCAGATTTTTCTAATAAATGACATTTATGTTTATAATATGAATTTCACTATATGGTCAGTGCCATGTCTACACTCTATGTTTGATCCCGGAGTAAGTTTTGACATGTTGAGAGGAACTTACTCACTTTCTGGAACCAGTAATAGTTTACCCACTGAATGTTATTGGAAGGACATTTATCACTAGCAAAAATGGAGCCCTTCAGGCTCAAATATGTCTTTCGTATCTAATCTCAAAAGAGCGCCAGTGTCTCCTGAATCTTTCTAAAGGTTGCACTTCTCCAGATGCAACTTTTTTTCATGGTGCTTGGCCATTTTGATGGAATTGGAGAAGCTTTCTCCAACTCATGGTGTCTGTTCATTGCCTGATGTTCAATATGGAGTCAGTCTGCATCTGATTCTGGTTTGTCAGTGAAATTACGTACATTCTGATTATGAATGATTTCAGGTTTTACATGGTGCGGAAAGAGGAGAGACAGCTGCTCTGTTTCTTTCACCTTTGAGACCAGCATTCAAGAACCCAGCTGATGCTGATTTGATGCAAAATGGAAGTCAGTTTACCTTTTTCTTGACTGCTCCTCTGTCAGCATTCTGCCAATTAGTTGGCTTCTCCTCTTCTGATACTGAAGCAGTAAGTTAGTTGCAAGACCTGTAGTACTTCCTGACAATCCATTGTATTTTAGGTGTTCCAATTAATTTGTTCTGCTTTTAGGAGGTTTATAACAATGCTGAAAGCATCCTCTCTGCTGCCTTCTCTGAGTGGGAAGTTATTCTTTGTACATCAACAAGCCTGGATCTGGTATGGGCACAAGTTATTTCTGATCCATTTCTGCGGCGACTTATTCTGAGGTACTCCTCTTTCCACCTTGCAAAGGACTACAAAGCAACGGATTCATAATATGTTATGCTTAGCGCTATCTCGATTCTGTGACTTGAAATGGGCTGTGCAATTTCTTTAATAATGAGAAACGAGAAAATAGCATTTGTCTTGGAGTTCTGATTCTGTTTATTTTCTGGGTATAATTAAAATAGTGGAAATGCTTACATGATGCTCCTACTTTCAGATTTATTTTCTGCAGAGCTGTGCTTTCATTCTTCTGTCCTCCAGAAGATAGCGAGCAGTATTTGCCGATTTGCCTACCTCTTCTTCCCATTTCTGTTTCTCCAGATTCTGAAGTTGTGCAGTCTGCCGTCCACCGGGTTGCAAAGCACCTCAACGTCTCTGACTTTTTTCACTTTGTTGACACATGATTACTTGATTAGATATCAAAGCTAGATTGTAAGTATAGCATTGCATCTTCTGGGGGTTAACGTCTCGTATATCCGGTTTGACCACAGCACAGATCAATCAACTGGGCTTATTGGGTTTGAGAAGATACTGGTTGATAAGCGCAAAATATAGAGAAAATGTTTGAGCGTGGTCATGCAGCCCTGTTGTTTCTCGATGATGTATGGTGGTTTAGTTGTATGATCATTATAGTACGGTGTGAACTTTGCCAGGTGAAACTTTGGAGCTTTTTCAAATTACATATAATTGTCAATACCTTTGTAAAAGAAAATCAGCTAGTGAAATGAGATATAAATTTTTTTTTCTTTCTAGCCTTTCTTGGCGGCACCGTTACATTCTTGGTGAAGCTTAGGTAGATGTAAACAGGTACCGAGGAGTTTATTGAAGGCCTCTGGTACTGATTCTAGAATTCGATTTGAGTTTTTGGTTTGTATTGTTTTAGTTTTTACTATTGCTCATTTTTGCCGGGGGACTTGGTATAAAAGGCTTTCTTTGTTCTTTAAATTCTTTATGCTTCTTTCAAATTTCAGTTTGGTTGTTAATGTGAACTCCGAGAGCAGCCCTAACATAACATGGGCTAACTGACACTAACCAACGTTAATGTGCAAGAAGACTTTTTTGGCTTTTAAGTAACTTTAACAACTAGATAAATTTCTTTAAGTAGCGTATTAGACACAACCTTAACAGCTATTTTGGTTGAATTAGTTCCACCACTATAGCTACCTTTGACCCCAATAGAACAAATTGATTTTTTATTTTAAGGATCTTTGTTATTGAGAGGGGCGATAATCCGCTAGACTCACAAACACAACACAGATGCTAGGACTCGAACTTAAGAACTTGCTTGTGGGTGCAATTATTCTAAATCACTACATTAATGGTCTTTTACCCATAAGAAATTGATTTTGCTAACTGTGTTCTCAACTTTCCAATTCAACAATTAGTCTTTGTTGCTTCCGAATTTGCCCTTCAATGATGTGGGGATTTGACTAGTATGTCTCTCCCAATCTGATTTTTGGGCCTTGCTTTGGGTTGAAGGCAAGAGAAAAGGGTTGCAACATGCAACATTGTCGTGTTCGAAAAAAAAGACCCTAATTATGCTAAGTTGCCGACGTGGTCTAGTCTAATGAAAAATAAACTTGATTTGTGGGCTAACGGTCTCAAGTAAATCCCTTTAGAGTACTTCCACCCATTTGTCATGTCAAAGGGCAAGGGGAGGCAATGACTGTTACTATTCACATAAATAGTGCCAGTCCTTGCAAAAGGCAAAGTGTGTTTCCACCTATTGCTAGCAAATGACAATTACTATTCACTTTAAATTATTTATATTTTTTAATACATAAACGATTAATTTTGATAGGGTTTATAGTTTTGGTATGAGTAGTAAAGAATATGGTTATGTATTTATATAAAAAAAATATTCTGAATTTTGAGGTTTTTCTTTTCAATTTTTTTTAAAATTTAATTGGCTACTAACGTCATTATGATGTGAGCATTACATCACTTACTCAGGCAGCAGCACATGCTGGATTTGCATGTGGGCTTGCCCAGGTTGGTGGGCCCCAGGCCTTGTCCAGGCTGCATTTGGACACTGGAATCGCGAAACGGGCCTCGTTCCCCCTCTTGCCGGGGCTAGCCCTGCGCACTGGAAGTGCTCTTAGCATCTTAACAGTGTATGTGTGACAAATAAAAATATATAAAATGAACTTAACTTGCTCCCCCAATATCATTTGTATAAATAAAAATATATAAAATAATTCATAAATTCTTTTCATCAATTGTCATATAGAAAATGTCAAACACATGATTTTACATGTAAATTCTCAAACTCAACGTATTGGAATCTATTAAATAAAAAAAGTTCAGCCAAAAATCTAATGGCATGGGTTAAGAATCCAGATCTGATTAGAAAAAAATAAAAATAAAATTGTTTGCACGCTTAAGAGGAAAGTCCACATTGCATTATGATTTAAAAAAATGAAAAATTTCTCCCGTAATAACGTTTTACCATCCCAATTACACAACCTCCGTTGGGTCCGTTTCCCATTTGAAACCAAGTGTTGTTTTTCTCGGCCAATAGGAAGCCTGTGTTAGTCCGTAGCGATCCGCGTCACCACCTCAACAACACATCGCGACCGTGCACTTAGACTGAGAAAACACAACTAAGCCCCTCCATCACCGTTAGATACCACAAAGAGAAAACACACGGATAGTGGATCTCATCCGTCCGATCCCCCAGACCGTTTTGAGTCACACGCTATATATATTCCTTAGCCTCTTGAACGTTCAAATCTTTAGAGAGAGAGAGAGAGAGAGTAAAGAGAGACAGAGCGCGAAGAACACAGAGGTATGACTTTCGTTTAATTTTTCAAAAATTTTATTTATTTATTTCTGAAGGTAAATTAGGGTTTGCTTTTCGTTCCTATTCAGCTCGCCTATGTCTGTGATCTTGATTTAGGGTTTTTGGTGGTGTAATGGCAAATAATTTTGATTAGGGTTTTCCGTTGCTATTCCATCTCACTGTTGGGATTTAAGGATTTTTCCCTTTTTTCATGGTATTTCAATGTAAAGATTTAGGGTTTTCCGTTGTTTAGAGTGTTTCATTGTAAAGATTTGGGATTTTCCGGTGCTTATGGTATTTCATGTAAGGATTTATGATCTTGCGTCGTTATTCCATTTCGATATCAATAATTAGGGCTCCTGAATTTTAATTCAGTTTTTTAATTAAGGTTTATGAAAAGACCTGAATGTTATGAACTGGGATTGTGCAAATTCTATATATTCACTTTTCTATCATTTGGGCAATATCCATCTTTGTTACGTTTCTGAAATGATTTCCTAAAAGAAATACTTCTTTTCCTGTTGTCTTATATTTTTGCCAACAAAAGGTTTAATTGTGTGCTAGAACAAATGTTAATTTTCTTTTCTGTCATGTGTTCAGATGGCCCGTACCAAGCAAACTGCTCGTAAGTCAACTGGAGGAAAGGCTCCAAGGAAGCAGCTCGCTACCAAGGTTGGTGCTTGTAAACTTTGCAGTGGTCTAATTTCTTTTCTTGAAATTGTGTCGTGGGGTGTTTGCAGTTGTTAATTTTTGTCTGTGTGTGTGTGTTATAGGCTGCCCGTAAGTCTGCACCGACCACTGGAGGAGTCAAGAAGCCCCACAGATACCGCCCTGGTACTGTTGCTCTTCGGTGAGTGATTGATCTCTTTTACAGTTTTCCAAGTTTTGGTCTTCATGGCCATAAGCTGTGGTCTAAGTTTTGTTTTATTTGGAATGTTTGTGCAGTGAAATTCGTAAGTACCAGAAGAGTACTGAGCTCCTGATCAGGAAGTTGCCATTCCAGAGGCTTGTTCGTGAAATTGCCCAGGACTTCAAGGTATATTTATTGTTTCCAAAATTACGTCAAATTGTTGTTGGTGATCTGTTGATGAATGTTGTGTTGACCAATGTGTTTTGGGTTCTTGTGTTGTTGCAGACTGATCTGCGTTTCCAGAGCCATGCGGTGCTCGCACTGCAGGAGGCAGCTGAGGCTTACCTTGTGGGTCTGTTTGAGGACACCAACCTTTGTGCCATCCATGCCAAGCGTGTTACCATCATGCCGAAGGATATCCAGCTGGCTAGGAGGATCAGGGGTGAACGTGCTTAAGTGACCTGCCTCTGCAATGAAGATGGGGGTTTGGTTGTGTGGTGGCTGCAGATGGATGGGGTTGATATGTAAAATGCTTAATTGGGAAAGGAAGGAGGTGTTTTGTTTGGTACTGTTATTATTAAGTCAGATCAGATAGATAGGTGGTAGGTTTGGTACAAGTTTGTAGTGAATATCCTTATAGGCAAACACTCTTATGAATTGATGTGCTTTTGGGTGTTTTGTTTCTTAGATTGGGGAACCATCAATTTGTTGGGCCACACTTAATTGTGTTTTTGTTATTTTGGTTGTCTGCAGCCTCACTAATGTGGTATTGAACAATATTTCATCTAATTTAGTTTTAAGTTTGTATTTGTTATGTGGATCTGGATGATTTGATGATTCTTTAAAATTGTTAAGATGCTGTTCATGAATGTGGTACATTTTCTGATATCCGAGCTCAACTTTGTCGATAGCCATTAAAACAACAAATGCGTCTTGATGTTAAATCCCATGAAAAGCCTGTCTCCTGTTCATACCATTGATCTCTCTGTGGTGTTCTCTGATGGTGGTTTTAGGGTTATAAGAGATTTGTTTGTTTTCTTCTACAAATACAGGCTTATATTGAATACAGTTCAAACAGGCAACGTGTTATTTGTGAAAACACAATATACGAGACCCAAAAGGCCAGATGCCCCGCTCCGCAGCACTATCCCAAAAGGCAGTGATGGTTTGTCTGCCATCGTCTTCTGTGATAGTTTAGACAGGTGGAGGCTTTTAATTACTCGCGTCGCAGCACTAGACAAGAATAAGTTGGGGTATGCTTAGGCCTGGTAAGTCCCAGAAAGAGAAAATAAGCATAAATCTAGAGTAGAGCCTACATAGTAGCTGGCTTTGCTTGCACTCTAACGAGGTTTCAACAAGTAATGATGTTGATATATATTTGGGCTAATAATGCGACTTATCCTTCGAACTCCGGTCCCTGCCAATCTCATTTCAGGTGCTGGTTACATTTTCCGCTGCTTGCTTTCTCCGCAGTTTAAGCTTTTCTCAACCCAAGATGTATATGTTTGCAACGTCAAGATTGGTGCCTTATCAAGAGCGGGTAAGATTGAAGCCGCCCGCCAATTGTTTGATGAAATGCCCACGAAAGACGTTGTTACATGGAATGCTATCGTTACTGGGTACCGGAAAAATGGGTACTTTGGAGAATCAAAGAGACTGTTCGGATTGATGCCTGCTAGGAATGTGGTGTCCTGGAATTCCATGATAGCCGGGTGTTTCGAGAATGAGATGGTTGATGAGGCTTTCAGGTACTTTCGGTCGATGCCGGAGAGAAATATTGCTTCTTGGACTGCTATGATATCAGGTTATGTGAAATATGATCGGCTGGAGGAAGCTAGTAGGCTTTTTGAAGACATGCCGAGGAGGAATGTTATTTCTTATACGGCAATGATTGATGGGTATGCAAAGAAAGGAGACCTAGAGCGGGCAAGAGCACTTTTTGATTGCATGCCCCATAAGAATGCCGTTTCTTGGACCGTGCTGATCAGTGGGTATGTGGAGAATGGGAAGTTTGATGAAGCAAGGGAATTGTACGAGCAGATGCCAGAGAAAAATGTAGTTGCAATGACCGCTATGGTCACAGGGTACTCTAAGGAGGGGAAGATGGGGGAGGCGAGAACTTTATTTGATCAAATTCAGTGTAAGGACCATGTCTCCTGGAATGCAATGATAACAGGTATGCCAAGTGCAATTCACTCATCCATAAAAGAAACCTTTTAACTGCTTAGTGGATAACTGAACTTGTGCTCATGACATAAATGACAACTTGACAAGGTTACACTTCAAAATTGGCTGAATTTTTGCTTCTGTGCTTCCAATTTTCCAAAACTTAAACTTGTTTGTGCTTGCAGAACTTAGTAAATCAAACAAAATCTTGTTGATGGTACTATAGTGCTTGACATTATTCTGAGCATGAGATAGCTTTCCCTTGTCCCTTCACATGCCTGTTTCTGTTTACAGGCTACACACAAAATGGCAGCGGAGAGGAAGCATTGAAGTTACATTCACAGAAGCTCAAGATTGGTTTGCGTCCAGATAAATGGACCCTTGTTTCGGTTCTTACTGCCTGTTCTACTCTTGCATTACTTAAAGAAGGGAGACAAGCTCACGTACTCATTATCAAACATGGGTATGAATCAAATTTATCCATATGTAATGCTTTGATTACCATGTACAGCAAATGTGGTGCAATCCTTGATTCTGAGTTAGCGTTCAAACAAATTGAGAGTCCAGACCTTGTCTCATGGAACACCATTGTTGCTGCATTTACACAGCATGGTCTCTATGAGAGAGCTCTTGCTTTTTTCAACCAGATGGGGTTGCTTGACTTTCAGCCAGATGGTATAACATTTCTTAGTCTGTTATCTGCTTGTGCTCATGCGGGGAAGGTGAATGAAAGCATTGATTTGTTTGAGGCAATGGTTAGTAATTATGGTATTGCCCCTAGATCGGGCCATTATGCTTGCTTGGTTGATATTTTGAGTCGAGCAGGTCAGTTAGAGAAGGCTTGCAAGATAATCCAAGAGATGCCATTCGATGCAGACTGTCGGATATGGGGTTCTCTACTTGCATCTTGCAGTGTTTATGTAAACGTGCAAATAGGGGAACTAGCTGCCAAGAAAATATTAGATCTAAATCCTCATAGTTCTGGGCCTTATGTTTCGTTGTCCAATATATACGCAGCTGCCGGAAAGTGGAGAGATGTTGCAAGATTGAGAACTCTGATGAAAGAGCATGGAGTTAAGAAGCAACACGCGCACAGCTGGACAGAGATTGGAAATAAGGTGCACATTTTCCTGGGAGGGGATATATCCCATCCAGATATTGATAAGATTCATTTGATGCTCAAAAGGATCAGTCTACACATGGCAGTGGATGATTTTGCAGAGATCGGTGTTCCATGGAGCTGTTCTTATTGACCTATAGTGTGGGATGCATTGGTTTTTATCCAGGGGCGGAGCCACAGCAGCACCCCAAACACCACCATTTCATGTAAAATGTATGTTAAACTTCTGTAGTGAAAGTCCTGCAAGCTCAATGTCCTGAGGCTTTGACATGCTTCAATTTTGCCACCAGATGTACTGATATTGATGAAGAAAATATAAAAAAGTCGAAAAGTTTAAAAGAAAAAAAGGAAGAAGAAAAGAAAAGAACGGGCCAGTCCTAGCTAAATTTGGAGCTTGCAAAGATAGGTGAATAATGTAAATTCTTTTCCAGGCCCAAAAACAGTGTAAGCCCGAGTTGATGATTGGTAATTTTGAACACAACAGTCTCCAACGACTTTGGTAGGCCTGGGCACGGTTCGGATCGGGTCTAATTTTGAGTGACCCGTGGGCCGAACTGAGCAAGTTATCGGTTCTCAGGTTGGGTCGGGTTCAAACTTAAAGTCGAAAATGGGCCGATCTGTTAAGGTCCAGTTCGGTTCTGGCTTTTTGGTCGGTTTTGGGCTTTAGCTCAATACGAGTTTTTTTAAGCCTAATTCACTTTGTTTGGGCCGAAGTCTCTTTTTTTTGGGCCAAATTGCCAAAACCTAATTAGTTTATTTATTCAAAAGCCCAATTTTGTTAGGTTTTTTTTTTCTTTTCACAATGCCAATTTTTCAAATAGGTCATCCATTAAAGCCCATTTCTAAACTAAATCACAATCACAAGCACATGCATCATCCAACTATCAAATTAGTTGTTTCTTACAAGTTACATCCCATGACAAAAAAAGCAAAGCACCAAATTATATTTTACAACCCATGACAAAAAATATAAGTAAAACACCACATTAGATTTTAAATACCAAACAGATTCCCTTGTATCAATTAAGGGAGCTGCAAAAAAATAGACTTGTACTAGTAAAAGAGACGAGAAAAGAGAAATCCAGCAACTAACGAGCAAAAGCCACCCCAAATTTCAACAAAAGAGGCTCTATGTCCCTGTTCTTTCCCAGCACCATATTAAAAAACCCCTAACTGAAAAGCATTAGCCACATAGTTAGCCACATAGTTTAGAGAATGATTACGGTTCCTCTTCTTCATCATCCTCCATCTACATGAAAATGACCCATGAACTCATGTCAGATTAAACCACACGAGAGAAATTATCAAAGTTTATATCAAAAACAGAAAAGAATCACATAACCCATTACAGATTAAGCCCAAAAAAAAAAATCACAGGAATTAAAAACTAAGCCAAACCCATCCCAATTCAAAAGCGTCTCTACATACTAGAAAAGAGAAAATTTCATATAGCTCATCAGGTCAAATTGGCAAAGAAAAAAAAAAACATAAAATAGCAAAAATAAGCAAGACCCTTTTGAATTTATGGTGATTCAAAATGAAACAAGAACTTACTATGGCAGGCAGCCGACCAGAGGCAGAGGCAGAGGCAGTCATAGGTTGGACCGTTGGAAACTTGGAATATTATGTGTGGAATGTCAATTTTGTCAAATTCAATCAATCCACTTATTAGATTGCTTCCTTCCAACACCCGCCAAATAGGTTCCCTTCAGTGGAAAACCCGCCAACCTCGGACTTTTCCACCAAAATCATTTTAGTGACTTTCCCAAAATAGAAAATCCCGTCCCAACAACGTTCTTCACCATAATCAAGCATGGCACCTCCAGACCAAGGCTAAGGTACTTTTCTTTTTCCTTGAAAATTCCAATGCTTTTTTTTTTTTTTCTGTATTAATTATTTCTTTCTTTTGTGTTAATCTCATTCATTAGGCTTTTAACGTTGTTGGGTTGTGTCTTTTTTTCTTTCTTTGTCCATTGTTCCGTTGCTTTTCTCAACTTTCGTTAATTCATACCTTTGACGTTCAATCTGTGAAATATTCCTGGTTTTCTGATCTGGATCTTTTGAAATTCAACCAAAGAAGCTTTCTTTGGTCATATGAAATTCAAGACCATCTATGCTCTGCATCAAAGTCCTCAAGAAAGCCCTCTAAGCTACAAATTTGCATGTGGTATTGATCCCGTTTCATTGTTTTTGCTTTGATTGAGAACAGGGTTTTTATTCGTATGGAACTTTTTTCAAAGTCAATATCCATGTTCATAACTGTTTTAAAGGATTCTAAGGGATTGGATTGACCATGCCAATTTTTTATATTTTTCTTTGATGGTTTTCTTGCTTTGGATTTTAATTTGTTTGGTGATGGGTGTTTTGTGTGTTCATGGTAGAAACAGATCGCTGGAGCTTCGGAGATGCAGCAACAAATAATGGAGCAACCTGAAGAGGAGCTGAAGGAGCAATTGCAGACAAAGGAGGTACAAACAGATCGAGCAGTTGATGAACAGAGAGAGATGAAAAAGGTGGCAGATGCGGCCAACATGAGGCTTAGTGAAGAATTGTCAACTCAGGAGGGAGCTGGGGTGCATTCAGAATTGAATTCGGTGAAGGATTTATTGTCTGATGCAAGGCAAGATTTGAAGAGTAAAGAGGAGAATATTGAGTCTTTGAAACTTGAACTTGGAAAGGCCAAAGATGTGGAGCTCAAACTGGCAAAGAATGCGAAAACCTCCGAGGCTCACACACAGACTTTGCTGTCTCAAGGCGCAGAACGAATTCGTGAATTGGAGCTCAAAGCAGATAATGCAAAAGTCTCCGAGGCTCAGACAAAGGCCTTGTTAGCCGAAAGTAAAAAAAGAATTCGGGAATTGGAGGTCAAACTGGCAGAGAATTTGAAGTCCTCTGAAGCAGAGGCTCACACAAAGGCTTTGTTGTTTGCAAGCGAAAAAAAAGTTCGGGATTTGGAGCTCAAACTGGCAGAGAAGGTGGAAACCTCCGAGCCTCACACCAAGGCTTTATTGTCTGAAAGGGAAGGAAGAATTCAGGAATTGGAGCTCAAACTGGCAGAGAAGGTGGAAACCTCAGAGGCCCGCATGAAGGCTTTATTGTCTGAAAGGGAAGTAAGAATTCAGGAATTGGAGGTCAAACTGGCAGAGGTTATGAAGTCCTCTGAGGCAGAGGCTCACACAAAGACTTTATTGTGTGAGAGTGAAGGAAGAATTCAGGAATTGGAGCACAAACTGGCAGAGAATGTGGAAACCTCTGACGCTCACACCAAAGCTTTATTGTCCGAAGGGGAAGGAATAATTAGGGAATTGGAGCTCAAACTGGAAGAGAATGTGGAAACCTCTGAGGCTGACATGAAGGCTTTATTGTCCGAAAGTGACGAGAGAATTCGGGAGTTGGAGATGGAAATAGAGAAGAGAAAGCAATCAGAAGCAAGAATTCTTGATTCATTGATCACCCAGACAAACCAACTTGAGCAAACCAAGGTTTTTCTTGAAGAGGCAAAGTTCGAGATTGCTTCGATTAAAAACAAATTGGAGAAAGGGGAAGATGAATCTGCTCAAAATAGTCAAGACCGTAGTACGTCTCATTATCATGATCACCTCGAAAATAATCTTTCCAAGGAGGAGGAATTAGAGAGTCTAAAATCTGAGATTCAGCTAACAAAGGAGAGTCTGGTTGATGCCCAAAAGAAGGAGCAACTTGCTTCATCCAAGGCTCATAAATTACTTGAGGAGATGGGAGTGCTTAAACGTGAACTGAAGTTGACAGCGGAAGCTGAAGAAAACGGAAAGAAGGCAATGGATGACTTGGCTTTTGCACTGAAAGAAGTTGCAACAGAAGCCAACCAGTTGAAAGATAAACTCTGCGTGACCCAAGCAGAGTTAGAGCACTCAAGATCACAAGAAGAATGCTTGAATACGATGTTAAAGAGCAGTGAGGAAAGTTATAAAGCACTATTGAATGAAGCAAAGAAAGAAGCTGAGAGGTACAAAAATACTGCTGCCAGGTTGAAAATAGAACACGAGGAGTCAGTTTTGGCATGGAGCGGGAAAGAAACTGGTTTTGTTGATTGCATTAGAAGAGCTGAAGAAGATAGATATGCTGCACAGCAAGAGAACTTTAGATTGCATGAGTTGCTTCTGGAGACGGATAACAGGGCCATGGTATCAAAGGAGGAAAATAGCAAGTTGCGAGACATACTTAAACAGGCCTTAAATGAAGCAAATGTTGCAAAAGGAGCTACAGCCATTGCTCAAGCCGAAAATTCTCAGCTGAAAGATACCCTGACTGAAAAGGGGGATGCCTTGAATTTCCTTACCCGCGAAAACGAAAATTATAGGGTAAATGAAATTGCAGCTCATGAAAACATTAAGGAGTTAAAGCGGTTGCTCATTGAATCGTCGAAGAAGGAGGAGAAAGAGAAATCGCCATCAAAGGAAAAGGATGGTAAGAAAGAGGAGAAGGAGAAAACACCATCAAAGGATAAGGAGTCGAAAAAGGAGGCTAAGGAGAAACTATCTTCAAAGGAAGTGAAGAAGGAGGTCAAGGAGAAAAAACCACTGAAGGAGTTAAAAAAGGAGGATGCTGGTAAAGAGAAACCACCAATGTCAGGGGATGCCAAAAAGGAAGATAAAGAGAAAACATCATCAAAGGAGGATAAGGAAGCTGCAGCATCTCAAAATGGAGGCTTATTTGGCAAAGTTTTCAGTTTCAATCTTAAGGAGCTCAAAATTTCAAACACACACGAGGAAGTTGATGATGATGATCATGAGATTGAAATAGATGAGGCTCTCAAAGGCTCGATATTCGAGGTAGATTCGCCAGGCTCAGCTACGCATCACCGGAGAAATTCTTCTTTTACATTCACAGATGATGGAGAAACACTCCATTCAGATGATTATGATCATCTAGATGGGACTCAAGCTGAAAATTCAAGGAAGAAGAAAGCATTGCTGCGAAGATTTGGAGATCTTATAAAGAGAAGTACTACTTATACCAAAAAGGAACCATCACCATCACCAGATACCAAAAAGGAACCATCACCATCACAGGATGCCAAAGAGGAAACGTCGCCGACGAAAAAGGAAGCTTCCCCGGAATAGACAAGCTGCATTTTGGTGATACTTTTCGAGTTTTGATACCAAGTAGTTTAATCTGATTCTTTCTCTCACATATTTCATCTAATTTGTATGTCAGAGTGCATCAAAGAATATGATCCAAAGATGTAAAAAGAAACAACACTTATTTAGAACAGTCCATTATTAGACAACATATGTCTTCTACTTTTCATCATTCTATGTACATATCCATCATCAGCATAATTGTTGTGAAATTATTACAAGCGCACAATTCGTACAAGTAATATAGAAATAAGTAGAGTGTCGTTCCCACGAAGACTGTAATTTCCTAGTAACTACCAGTTATGATTAATTTAGAATTTATTTGAACAGTTGATTAAGAAGATTGATTGATTTAAGTAAGCTAAAACAATTATGAAAAATAGCAATTTAATTAATGTTGGAAAATCAAGTTGATGAGACACTAGAGCATCCGATTTCACCATAACCAATTCTACTTAATTCCTATAGCCAATTAACCCTAATTACTATCCATGTTGACAGTTGGTTTCTCCTAATTTATTCGATATCCCCTCTCGGGCTCAACCAAAAGTATTCTCAATTAACAACTCATTCTCTCTCGAGCAACGGATTTAGAAAACCAAGAACCCATTAAGTTCTATGAGAACCTACAAGAAAACTGCATGAGTCATGTTAGTCCCTCTCGGGCACTCATTCAAGTCATGGTATTTGTTACAAGAAGCAAACACCAAACATCTCCTCTCGGTCTCCGCTTGGATCATCAATTAAATATTAGCTAGATATTTAAATCATTAATTAAGAACAGTAACAAATACTCAACATGGGATAATAATCAAAAATTAATATAACTATAAAAATTAAGTATTCATGATTAGGCTACATCGTAGCCCTAGCAAGGAAAATTAGTTCATGACAAAAAAAAAAGATAAACAAGAGAATTGTTGTCATAAAACCAATTTGGCAGATGGACTTGATCTCTGGATTCTCCACAGCAACACAGCGAGAACAAATTCTTGGCTCTCTCTCTCTCTGATATATTTGTGGGTGTATGAAAGTTGTATATGGGGAGATGATGGAAAAGATGATCGTATGAAGAGATCCTAGGGTGACCTTATATAGTATAAAACAACTAAACCCTACTTCAAAAAGGTCTAGAAAAACTCTCCTAAAGTGATGGACATATTTTATATTATATATTTAACCTCATTCTTAGTATATTTTGGTTAATATTTTGGAAGAATTTTGATACTTTGAATTATATTTCCAATATAGGACTTTCGACTCTCTCTGGAGCAAAACATAATCAAATGGAGGAATTTTGGAGTAATTCCAGTTGGAGGACGTTCTTGAGTCACTTAGCTTGATCGTATCAAAATTTCAGATTTTTCTTCCAAGCGGTTATTTTCTGGCAATAAAATAAAGGAGCAGTGTGCGGTGCTGGAATAGTGACGTGTTGGGCTTTTATTGCGTTTTTGGAGCACAAGATGACCTCGGATGGGTTCGTGGCCTTCTAGAGAAGTGTTCAGAACATTTTTATCTTTAAAACAAGCTATCTTGGGCCAGATTTGGAGGAGATTTGGGGCAAAAACGTGGCTGGGCAGATTTTGGGCAGATTCTCCTATTCCAATTTGGACTTTATTTCCTAGTTTTATTTTATTTTAATTAGTTTCCTTGTGGGGATGGAAAAGCTGTACATTGGCAGCTAGGTTTTAAGGGGTATTTAAGCTCTTTCTCACAAGGAATTAAGGACTTCTTTTTCACTTTTGAACTTTGCATTGTGGAGAGCAATTGCTAGGGTTTTGGGTTTTCACAACTTTCAGGTGTTTTCGTTCTTTTCTTCTTAATGATATTTTCTTGGATTTCAATTATGAGTATGCGTAACTAAATTTCTTTTGCTAGGGTGAAGCCTTGAACCTTAGCATGAATATGTGATTTTTATTTAATTGCTTATGATGAGTGCATGCCTACTTGAATTGTTAATCACTGTTTTAAACTATCTAATTGTCTTAATGCCTGATCACCATTAGGATCTTTAGAAAAGTAATTGGATGCAATTTTGGTCGGAAGGTTCCCTGAAATTGATGCTAGCTTCTTGTGATTAATAATTGTAATTTCACTTAAGATGAACACCACGTCTTAAGGGTTGCATGGTTTTTCAAAGGGTTTTCACAAAACTTAATGAGTCTTTCATGTTCAGATTTGATCCGAACGTCCGGACGGGTTGCATGTTGGATATACGTTCTGTGTTGGAGGTTCCAAGTAGAATATACATTAGGAAAACCTAACCTTCAAAGTGGCATGTGCAAATCATAAGTAATTGGTAAAAGTTCATAGGATTGCTAGGTGATGGTGAAACCCTAGTGCTTTTATAAATTGATATTCAAAACTCTTTCCTTTCAATCATATTTGTTTTTAGTTTAATATTTGTTATTTAGGAAAAATCGGAAAGCCAAAAATCTTCCACAGCAGTGCAGTTCTACTGGATTTCAACTTAGGCTGTCTTGACTTGCAGGTTTGGAGATTTGGCTTGGTAGAAATTATGAAACTTTGATACAATGATCTTCAATGTCTTAGCTTTCTTCTACAATTGGCCTTGCACTAAAATTCATTCGAAAAGTCAATTTTCAGTTGAAATCCTTCCAAGAATGTAGAATAGTTGAAAATAAGGAAAGTAAAGTAATAATACTCTTTTTAATTAACTTTCCCTACAAAACCTATATAGAAAAGGTATAAAAATATAGGAAATAATACACTTATCAAACTACCTCAAACCTATCTTTTGCTAGTCCTCGAGCAAAATTAGAAATTAAAACAAACACAAAACAAAAACTAACTAAACTACTTTCGCAAGTAAACTCAATGGCACTTAGCATGTGCCACAAGCCGTTAAACCTCTAGGTGTCCCTAGTAGGAGGAGTTGTGTTTCTTGAGGGTTTACCAGTCACGATACCCACAAACTTTTACTGCAAAACAAAGTCTTTAAAGACACCACTTTAACAGGCTAATAAAAATCAATGCATGCCAATCACATTTGCATCACTAAAGATATGCCACTCTGAGTAAATTGCATCATAGTGTAACGTGTAATACCAAAACTCATAACATCAAAGCTTAAAGACAACCACACTCGAACGCCATGGAATTATTTCGATAAACAAAAATTATTTCGGTAAACATAAGCCACTCTTTGGATAAACAAAAATTATGATTTTGATGTTGTTTAATTTGTTAAAATGGGTTTTCTGATCTGTAAACACAAAACATAATTTTTTATTATATATAAAAGCAATTTTAAGACCAGAATTATTGTTGGCACTCTAAAAAAAGTCATCATAAACTCCTTTATATTTTTGTAAAATTTATCTCTTCTAACTTTAAGCTCGTGCAGACGTGGGGGATTTTAGGAAATAGGTTCACTGCGGTATGCTACGCATGTAACCCCGTCATTGCTGGGGAAATAGAGAGAAAAAAGAGAAAATTTGGAATAAAGAGTAATTGGAGAAAAGCACGTGAGGATTTTTTTATATTTAAAATAATAGTTAATTTCAGTTTACTGTTATTATATTATGCCTGTGTAATTAGAAGAGCATTATTTAACAGTAACTTAAAATGAGAGAATGATGTCCTGATAATTACGTGCACTTAGGGCCAGTTTGGCATTGTTGTGCTGTGAAAATAATCGCTGTCAGATTTGCTGTGAGAGAAATTAGCTGTGAGACAAAGTAGTTTGGCATTTGGTAAAAATTTTGTTAAAAGTGTTGTAGGCATTGATTAATAAAAAAATGATTGCTACATAATCATTAAACCCAGCACCTCTTCGAAATTGATTCCAGCATAATCAGAAAATGAAAGCACCTCATTAGCTGCTTTCCCTTATAGCTTTCTCTCACAGCAATTTTTAACAATAAGTAATTTTCTCACAGTTTACCAAACGGGTTGGGCATCTCAAATTTTTTTTAAAATCACTTATTACCCCAAATAAGCAATGCCAAACAGGTATTTATACAAACAAGAGTCTAAATTAATCTAATTTATGGAAGGTAGATTTTATTGACACCCCATTATTTGCTCTTTGCACTCCATCCTAATTTTAAACATGAATAATCTATTTTACTCTTGTACATAATTACCGTTAAGGACAAAAAAATTTAAAATTAAAATTAAAATTGCTCACTACACCCCACATATGTTTCTACAACCCTAGTTTGACTTTTTTCTCAAACCATCATGTTCCTACAACTCTAACGAGATTTATACGTTTATATTGGTGAAAAAATAGCTTGTATTTATTCATGAAGAGTGAGATTGAAGTTAGATAGGCTTCGAATGAGGTATAAGTTTATTTTTTGGCGTTTTGCAAGTTTAGTGTTTCATGATGGTCGCTGGTTGCGTTCAACACATCAGTACCGAACGCAATAGGTAAATTCGGTGGGATGCCACCGAAACCTAGCACCTATTTCAATTGTGTTTGACCAGTCATGAACTCAATATGCGGTGGAGATCCACCGTAACATGGAACGTTGTTTAGTTGTTTATTACCGAAATTTTATATGCGTTTTAGTGGCAACGAACCAAAATTTATTCATTTTTTCAATAACTTATTGTCGACCACAAATTTAATGCAAGCTATTTTGATGTTACTCCCATTGAAGGAACAAAAACAAGGTGACGCCCCTACTGAAGGCAACAATGTGGGAACAGAATGTGTAATGGACTATAGTGATCAATTCACAACTTATTCGGTAATTTTTTTGAGTTTTTTTTTTGTCTAAAATCCTTTTTAGTATCATCAATGTGGCATTAATGTTTCAAATTTTATCTTTAAATAACATGAGTTTTATGTGTAGATATTCAATGGTTGAGATGCATTACTTAGATGAGCTCGTGCACAAGGAAAAATGAATAATATTGTCATTGTAATTAAAAGGTCTGATTATGGAGGTGAGGGCAAAAGGAGACCTCAAGTAATACTTGCTTGTGAGAGGAGCGGTAACTATAAGTCTTGCAAGTCTAGTGAGACAACTGATATAAGGTCGGATGCAAATAGTGATATGAAAAAATGTGCTAGGGACACTAGTACCAAGAAATGTGGATGCCCATTCTTGTTAAAAGGTCAATATTGGTGACGGGGATGATTGGAAGTTGGAGGTGGTTTGTGGAGTACATAACCATCATATTTCAGAGTATCTTCAAGGTCATGCATTTGTAGGGCGACTTTCTGAAGAGGAGAATGCCTTATTGGTGGACATGTCTAAGAGTTTGGTGAAACCCAGAGATATTTTAGTCACCTTGAAGAATAGAGATGCAATGAATGTTTCAACTATGAAGACAATATACAATGCTAGGATCTGAAATAGAACCAAAGAATTTGTTAGGAGAACCCAAATGCAACAATTGCTTACTAAGTTATCCGAACACAATTATATTGAGTGGCATAGGACATTTGATGATATTGTAACTGACTTGTTTTGGACACACCCCATTAATATTGAGATTTTGCGTGCATTTTTGCATGCACTTATCATGGATTACACCTATAAGACTAATAGGTATCGTTTCCCACTATTGCAAATTGTGGGGGGTGACATCTACTAATATGACATTCTCTGTTGCGTATGTGTATATGAATACCGAGAAAGAAGAAAATTACACATGGGCTTTGACTGCATTGAAAAGTTTAAAATAGAAAATTGAAAAAGTGGAAGTCATAAAAATTGAAAATTTTTACCTGATAATTTCTGCTTTGCATTGAGGCAAATAGGTTAAATGCAGTGCCATAATTAGGATTTAGACAAACGGATATCCCACGTTGAGGTACCACTCCAAGTACCCAGGCACAATATCTGATGGTCTCTTCACTGGTACACTACGGTTCGCCTCTCCCAACATGTGGTTCTCCCGATTGTCCCACATTTCCCCAAAGTAAGAATTATAGGAATTGGCACGACTACCAGTTCTGGTTGGGGCACTTATTCTGGGAGGAATCATCTGCACTTGACCAAACTGTCTAAATGGTAGGGCTCAATAACATCACAACATCTGAGCATCCCTGAGTAGAATGCAACATTTGGAAATGAGTGGTATTTCCTTTCAAACTTGTACGGTTCCCATATAACCTGAAATATGATACACAATATAGCATGAACTACTGGAAAATACATTACTAAACCAATATATATATATATATATATATATATATAAAATACAAAACACAACAAAGTTGGATGATATGTAAGAGAAACACACCTGATCAGCATTAAAACCGTCAAGCCGCTGTCTATACTTCTGCACATCTACTGATGTTGTGCCATTGTCTCGACGTGGAATCCAACGAAGTGCACAAGGCTAGACCTCTAAATAATCAAGGTCATGATCAGGGACAACAACACCATGCATGTGCTCATACACCCATGCCTCCAGCAAAGTCATGTACCCAGCAATCTACTTCACCTTAGACCTCGAAGCTTGGCCTAATTGTCTATACAACCATGCTAAGCACCCAGAACCCCATGAATAACCAGAAACACTATCAAGGTCTCGAAGCTTCTACCTTCTATTGTCACAGATCAGGTTCAAATTCGGTGGACTACCACTGAAGCAATGTAACCATTTTGGTGGTAATCCACCGAAACTAAAATCCAGTTTCTTAAAACCAGGTTCGAACCAAACACCCACAAAGTTGAAATCAATAATTAAAATCAGACTTTGGCTTTTCAAAAGTGAAATCAAACCTAGGCTTAATCAACACTTAGAAACGTAAATATAGAAATCAAACCTTGGCTCTTCGAAGGATTTGTGAAAACTTGACAGATTGGTGATGGATGTTTGCGATGGCTGAGGCGATCGTGGTTTGTGACGAGGTGAGGCGTTTTGGGTTGGCTATGAGGTGTGATGGCTCTGTTTCAGAGATGGGTTGTGCGATGGGTTCGGGTTTGCAAAGATGGGTTGTGTGATGGGGTTCGGATTTGCAGATATAGGTTGTGTGATGGCTCTGTTTCAAAGGGGATGAGGTGTGCGGTGGAGCTTGTTGTAAATCTGATGGGGTGTGCTATGGGTGTGTCTTCAAGAGTAGGGAATTTTCGATGGGGTAGGGTTTGATATAGGATGGGGTGGGGTGTGATATCAGATGAGGTGTGTCTGAAAGGAAATGGGGTTTTCGATGGGGGTGTATGATATGAGATGAGGTTTACACAGTAAGTTAGGGAATGAGGTTCATGAAGGCAATTTAGGAAGAAAAATGGGGTATAGTGAGTAATTTGAAATGTTATTAAAATTCAGTGGGGTGTAAAGAGATTGTGGGGTGTAAAGAGATTATGGGGTGCAAAGGGGAAAAATGGGGTTCATATAGAATTTCCCTTTATGGAAAGGAAGATTCGAACTTGAATTTTAGGAAATGGGTTCATTGTCGTGGTCAAACTGGCCTAACCCACTTGCAAATTATGCAATTATTTTTAACACTTTACATGTAATCGTCAATAAGTTTTGCATGTTAAGTTGATCATAACAGACTTACTTTTAATTTATGATAACCATATATAGATTTGTGTGATTGAATAAACGTAAGAACTACCAATGTAAGGCTTCCAAAAAATACCATAAATGTAGAGAAAAACTTGAGCTTATGTGAAGTACATGGTTCACTATTTAAATACATAGTTAATAAAAGTGACCTTCATAACCAGCTTCAGCAGTGGGTGAAGAAAAGAAAAATTTACTATTGGATCCATCATGGTGGACAAAATTGGGTATGTCTGGGATTCTTGTAAGCATAAATGAGAGCTTCACACTCATCCTAGTGGAACACAACTCAAGTGCAGAAGTAGAATTCATAAACAACACTGATGGTTGCTCATTGAGTGTAAAACAGATTAAACAAAGAGCTATATCAATCCTAATAGTATTATAATTGTACACGATAAGAACAAGCTGTAAAGCTGTGAAGATAAAATTAAGAGTTAATCGTTTTATTAGTCCCTAAATTTAGATTAGATTTGTATTTAAATCCCTCAATTTCCAAAATCGTTCCCATGGTCCTTCAACTTCAGTTTCATCAGGACAAATGGTCCTGCCGTCAATTTTGTTAACTTTTCTGTTAAATGCAGGGCAAAATGGTATTTTTGTATTAAATTGATTAAAATATGAATAAAAAATTAAAATTAAACTCTCTCTCTCTCCCCCTCTATCCCGATTTCTACTCCCCTCAAACTTTATTTTTTTATTTGATTTTCTTTTATTGTTATTTTAAAGATATGGTTTTTTATTCTTTTTTTTTTGTTTTAATATAAAAGTACCATTTTGCCCCTGCAGTTAACATAAAAAATTAACAAAATTGACGCAAGACTATTTGTCCTAATGAAAGTGAAGTTAAAGGACCACGAGAATGATTTTGGAAATTGAGAGACTCAAATGCAAATCGAATCTAAATTCAGGGATTAATAAAACGATTAATCCTAAAATTAATAGCACATGTGCAACCGTTCACTTTTGTAAAGAACATTAGAAATCTGCAAAGAAAACACCATTTATGGTATAAAATACTAGGCCCTGCACTCTCGAATATAGACTGCAGCTTTCACCCATCGACACCTTCTATAGTGCACCTGGTCCTATTGATTAGACTGCCTTTGGGAACTGTGGAAGATCTTGTCATTGAAGCTGCCTTCATCAAAGATCAACATTTCAGATTTACATCTAAGTGATCTTGTGGTATTGTGAGCGCTTTTACAATTTATAGATCATATCATCAGTTTTTAATCAGAGCTACCTCATGAACCCTTGAAACAGATTTATAAATTTTTTCAGTTCATTTTGTTTCATGCTATATCTGTCATTTGCGGTTCTAGGATTCGAAAATCGAGTAGGCAAAATTTACATACTAAACTTGACCGTTTAAGTGAATATCATACTGGAACTATGAAGAAAAGAATATTAGCCTTAAAAACTGAGTAATAAAGCCTGAGCATTAGTGGTTACATGTTGGCTTCTCTCTCTCTCTCTCTCTCTCTCTCTCTCTCATGCAGATGCTGTTGGCGTGACTTGTGGATATCCTTACACACCAAGAATTCCTATTATAATTGTAATTGATTTACTTTAATTTCTGATTTCCTACTGTAAATAGATTTAGGAATTTATTATTTACTTGCCCATTCAGGTTTCATTGTATTATAAATATGACCTCCTACAAGGAGAAGAATACACAAAAAATTTCCACAAACAAATATTCTCTCATAGTTTTCATATTTTAGCATGGTATCAGAGCAGCAATCTTGGAATTGCTGACTCTAGTTTCAAACCCCTGCCACCGCTATAGGGGTGAATTTTTTCAACCCTCATGGAGGTAGCACCACCGACTCCTTCTCTCATTCTCAACCAAACATAGCCGAGTTGAGTGCCCAAATGGCTCAGCTCCTACAGATGCAGACTTTGGCCCCGAATCTGATCCTGAATCAGGATCCTATTTTGATGACCCCGAACCCGATTCGGAATCAAGATCCTATTTTGACGACCTCGACCTCGACCTCGACCCTGACTATGACGACGACGACCCTGACCCCGACTCTAACGACGACCTCGACCACGAATTTGTCTCTAATTCAGACCCCGATCCCGACTTCGACTCCGACTCCAGCCCCGACTCAGGCTCAGATCCCGATTTGAATTCCTACTAAACCGGTATCCCATGCATCTTCCGTTGCACATATTATGACTTCTCGACTTATGACCCGGACACATGGATCAGATTGCGCATATTGTGGTGATCCGAGACACACTCGTGAGACTTGTTTTAAATTGCATGGCTACCCCGATTGGTGGGCTACCATTAAAGATCAAGGATAATGCAATACGACCTGTAATGGTACTGGTGATGGATATCATACTTCCGATAAGATTAATTCCAGGAGCTAGATAATCGATTCTGGTGCAACTGATCATATGACGTTTGATCTTGATGATTTTCTGAATACTACACAACCTCGACGAACTTGTATTGCAAATGCCAATGGAGTTACTTATCCTGTGACAAGGGCTGGCACTATTGCACTCTCATCCTCTCTCTCACTGTCTAATACTTTACTTGTTCCATATTTATCCAATAAATTGTTGTCAGTTAGTCAGCTTACTGAACAATTGAATTGTTGTGTACTTATTTACCTGAGTTTTTATTTGCTTCAGGATATTCACACTAAGGAGATTCTTGGTTGTGGTACTAAGAGAGGGGGGCTATATTATGTAGATGACTTTAGTCCCGGCGTGGCTAACAGTGTGACGCATCCATTTGATAGCAAACAAAAGCAAATCTGGTTGTGGCACTGTCGATTGGGACATCCGTCTTTTAGTTATATGAAGCATCTTATACCTTTCAGGCAAAATCGTGGGAAGCCACCAAACCGTTATTCACCTGATATTGGCAAGACATCCAAGTATCCAATTGCAAATCATGTATCCACTGAGAAGCTATTTGAACCACTCAAGGCTTTTGTGCATCAGTACTCTGCTATTCATATTCCAACCAAGGTCTCTGAAGCATTGAAAGATCCTAAATGGGTCCAAGCTATAAAAGAAGAGATGAAAGCTCTTGAGAAAAATCAGACTTAGACATTGGAGACTATACCACGAGGAAAAAAAGACTATCAGATGTAGATGGATGTTTACTATAAAACACAATGCAGATGGATTTATCAAGCGATACAAGGCAAGACTTGTGGCAAAAGGGTACACACAGACCTATGGTATAGACTATGAAGAAACCTTTGCTCCAGTTGCAAAGTTAAACACCGTCAGAGTCTTATTGTCCCTTGCAGCTAATCTGGATTGACCACTACACCAGTTTGATGTAAAGAATGCTTTTCTACATGGCGAACTCATGGATGAGGTGTACATGGACATTTCTCCTGGATATAATACTACTCAGACTGGAACAGTTTGCAAGTTACGAAAAGCATTGTATGGATTGAAACAGTCACCACGTGCATGGTTTGACGGTTCACCATGGCAATGAAGAACAATGGTTTCAAACAGTGCAACTCAGATCATACTCTATTCTTGAAACATCGGAAAGGGAAGGTAACAGCATTAATAAACTATGTTGATGATATGATTATTACTGGGAATGATAAACAGGAAATATCATAGCTACAAGACTATTTGGCTACTAAGTTTGAGATGAAGGATTTAGGTGGACTCAAGTATTTCTTGGGAATTGAGGTGGCTCGATCGCAGCAAGGCATATTTCTCTCTCAAAGGAAATATGTCTTGGACTTGTTGACAGACACAGGAATGCTAGATTGCAAACCTGCGGACACTCCTATTGTTCAGAATCATCATCTTGGAGAATATCCGGATCAAGTTCCAACTAACAAAGAAAGATACCAAAGGTTAGTGGGAAGATTGATTTATTTGTCACATACTCGACCAGACATTGCTTATGCGGTGAGCGTTGTCAGTCAATTTATGCACTCTCCAAGTGAAGACCACATGAATGCAGTTCTTCGGATACTTAGATATTTGAAGTCTGCACCTGGAAAAAGACTTATGTTCTCAAAGCATGGTCATCTAAATATTGATGGTTATTTAGATGCAGATTGGGCAGGTAATGTAACAGATAGAAAATCCACATCGGGTTACTTCACATTTGTGGGAGGTAATTTGGTGACATGGAGGAGCAAGAAACAGAATGTAGTAGCTTTATCCAGTGCAGAGGCCGAGTTCAGAGGCATGACTAAAGGGATTTGTGAACTTCTTTGGTTAAGAAAGTTTGCTTACTGAACTTGGGTATAAACCTACATCTACAATGAATCTCTTTTGTGACAACAAGGTTGATATAGCCATTGCACAGAATCCGGTTTAGCATGATTGTACTAAACATGTTGAGGTGGATCGACACTTCATCAAACAGAAGCTTGAGGCTAAAGTGCTTCAGTTTCCGTTTGTGAAATCCGAGGATCAATTGGAGGATATTTTGACAAAGGTGATTTCCAGTAAAGCATTCCACAATTCATTGGATCAGTTGGGCATTGGCGACATCTATGCACCAACGTGAGGGGGAGTGTTGGCGTGACTTGTGGATATTGACTTACTTTCCTTACACACCAAGAATTCTTATTATAATTGTAATTGATTTACTTTAATTTCTGATTTCCTACTATAAATAGATTTAGGAATTTATTATTACTTGCCCATTCAGGTTTCGTTGTATCATAAATATGACCTCCTACAAGGAGAATAATACACAAAATTTCCACAAACAAATATTCTCTCATAGTTTTCATATTTTAGCATATGCCTCTAGGGTCTTCGGTTTAGGGAGCTGCATACATAATTTATTTTTCTGAAATTTTTCGGGTAGGCAGCTAATGGCTAGGTCCGCCACTGTCACTAATCTGTTTTTGAGTGCATAAAAAGATAACTGTGGTGATCATGTTCATAGAATGGTGTTATCAAAATGATACTGCCAAAGCAGTTGAGTTTGCATTGCATCTCATCAGTTCATGGTTTTTAAATGATCACCAAATTGCATTGTAATTCATAACATATAGAACATATCATACAATATATGATACATATGAATCATAAAATCTTTTTGCCTAAAGGTGAAAGTTTCTATAAAGCTAAAGATGAGAATATGCATACAGATTTGAGGATAAAGATTTTCACAATTGCACATTCAGTGAATGACAGTTTCGAATGCCCTTTCCATGAACCTCAGCTACATAAAACCACTCACTGGAAATAATTACAGAATGTGGAAACATCATTTGTTGGCGTGAATCATTATAGGAATCATATACAATTATTACCTTTATTTGTAATTATAGGAATACCGGTTTGACCGGGATTGTATTTATTTCCTAGATAGGCTTGTATTTGTATCACTATAAATACCTCATTGTGAGAAGAATAGAAATACACAGAATTATTCATAACCCTAAATTCTATTTGAGTTGGTAGCAGAGCAGTGATCCTAAGATCTTGCTACTACTACTATTCTTTGCCGCTACCATCGTTGCTGCTGCTCTATTTGGCTACTGTTATTGCTACCGTACCCTTGTCAAAAATTGTTATTCTTTATTCCTACCTTTGTCCCAAATTTCCTGCCCTTGCTGAAAGTTTTGCACTTTATTCTACATCTTACCCTAATCTACCTTTATGGCTCGTGACGATATTGAGATTGGCAACCTTTTTTTATCAAGAGGCTGCTGCTCCTTAGCTTACTCCTGCTCCTACGCCGGTTATAACTCTTGTTTCCAAACCTACGTCTATTCCTTATGGTGTCAAGTTAAATGGCACCAACTATACTCTTTGGTCCCAAGTTGTTACTATGTTTATTGCGGGATGAGAGAAGATGAGATATCTTACTCGTACTATTCCAGAACATGCTCCTGATGCTGTCACCTATGACAAGTAGCAGATGGAGAATGATATTGTGAAAAGTTGGCTTATCGGTGCCATGAAATTGAGTGTGATGAATTTGTTTATTTGTCTTCCCACTGCAGAGAATATTTGGGAGGCCTTGTCTTAGAAATTTTATGAAGGTGTTGATAAATCAATTATCTATGATTTATCTCGCAAAGCTATGGAGACTAAGCAGGCAGGAAGACTTGTTGCATCTTATTTTTCTGTTTTGAAGGCTATCTGGTAGAATCTTGATCACCACAAGCCAATTACTTATACCCAGGCTGACATGATTAAGGTTCGCTAGAAGGAGATTGATGAGGAATGTGTCTATCTGTTTTTGACTAGTCTTGATGATATTTATGATCCTATTCACGGAGAAATTCTTAGTACAAAACTATTCCCTAACCCGACGACATCCTTTGCCACTGTGAGGAGGAGCAATACCGCAATACCATGCTTAATCTGGGTAGTGCTTCCAGTGTGGCTATAGCTGTCAAGAAACATGGGAATTAGTCGTTGACTCAATACTCATCTCATGGTTCTACTACTGGGAAGTGTACTCACTGTTGCAGTACTTGCCACTCTGTAAAGCAGTATTTCAGAAAAATGGATACCCTAAGTGGTGGGATAGCTATAAAGAGCGGAGGGCCTGTGAGGGCCATGACACCCCCCGTAGCCGGAAAGAGGGAAAAACCACCGTTTGTACTACTGAACTGACACCTCTTATTGTTGCCGTGTCTCATGTGTTGTCCATCACTTCTACTCTTTCTGGGGTGGATACTGCCCATCTCCAACAATCAAGTAATATTGGTCTAGCTCTCATTGCTATTGATTCTCAAAAGGACTATGGTTGGATTCTTGATTCTGGAGCTATTGATCATATGATGTTTGATGCGTCTCTCATTCACAATCATCGTTCTCTTGCTTCTTCTACTGTTGCTAATACCAATGGTGTGCCCTCTCCAATCACTGGAAGTGTTGATTTAACTCATTCTCTAACATTGGAACATACTTTATTGGTTCCTACGCCCTCAAAAAAATTTGTTATCTATTCTGCAAATAACAAAACAATTAAATTGTTTAGTATTAATCTATCCCACTTTCTGTCTTCTTCAGTATCTCAGTAGCGAGGAGATTATTGGGGGTGGTACTATGAGAGGGGGCTTGCACTATGTGGATGATATGTGTGGGCAAAAATTTGTGTCTGTCAATGGTTCGAATCGTGCATTTGAGGGTCAACTGTGGTTATGGTATCTTCATTTGGGTTATTGATTTGTTTCTATCTTTATTTTCATATTGTAAACCTTCGGATTTTAAGTGTGACACTTGTATTTTGGCAAAATGTCACTGTGCAAATTATCCTATTATCTCTAATAAACAATTTGTGCCTTTTGCTTTGGTACATTCTGATGTTTGGGGCCCTGTTTCAGTTACTACTACTTTTGGCTTCTATTGGTTTGTTATTTTTGTGGATGATTGCACCACATGACGTGATTGTACCTGATGAAAAATAAAAGTGATGTTTTTGCTTGCTTTCAGACTTTTCACTAGATGATTAAAACTCAATTTTCTGCTACTTTAAAGGTGTTTTTTTTGGATGATAGTGGTGAATATGTTAATCAGGTTTTACACAGTTATTTTTCAAGAACATAGAATTCTACATGAGACTACTTGTCTTACACACCTCAATAGAATGGTGTGGATGAAAAGAAGAATCGTCAAATTTTTGAAATTACTCTTGCTAGTCTTGTTGGTGCTCACATGAGCCCACGGTTATGGGAAAAGGCGATCACCTATGCAGTTTATCTTTGATGATATGATTGCGACTGGTGATGATTTTGATGAAATTGGTAAATTAAAAGGCTATTTAGCTTCTAAGTTTGATATGAAGGATCTTGGTGGATTAGAACATGGAATTTTTCTTGTCACAAAGAAAATATGTTTTTTTATTTGCTAAAGGAAACAAGTATGCTTGGGTATGATTCGATTGGTACCTCTATAGAACAAAATTATGGTTTGGAAGAATATCCAGATCAAGTTCCAACTGATAAAGGACGATATCAAAGGTTGGTTGGTCATTTGATTTATTTGTCTCACACTAGACTTGATATTGCATATGCAGTTAGTGTTGTAAGTAGGTTCATGCATAATCCAAGCATACAACATATGGATGCAGTAGTCCGAATTTTGAGGTATTTGAAGTATGCACCTGGAAAAGTTCTGATGTTCTTAAAGCATGGGCATGTAAAGGTTGTGGGGTATACAGACTCAAACTAGGCAGGAAATGGATACAAGAGCGACATCTGGTTATTTTCAGTTTGTATGAGGTAATTTAGTTACTTGGAGGAGTAAAAAGCAGAAGGTTGTCTCTTTGTCCAGTGTAGAGGCAGAGTATCGGGCTTTGGTGAAAGGTGTCTGTCAACTACTATGGCTAAAAAGGCTTATAGGGGAGCTGGGTTTTCCCGGTGACGATACTATGTTGTATTGTGATATCAGTCAACAATTAAGATTGCTGAAAATCCAGTTCAACATGATAGGAAGAAACATGTAGAGATTGATCTGAACTTTATTTATGAGAAATTGGAAGAGAAGATTATTGAAGTTCCGTATGTTAAGACTACTGAACAATTGGCGGATATGTTGACCAAGGCCGTATCAAATCAAGCCTTTATAGATTCACTTGTCAAGCTATGCATCTGCAACATCTATGCACCATCTTGAGGGGGAGTGTTGGCGTGAATCATTATATGAACCGTATACAATTATTACCTTTATTTGTAAATATAGGAATATCGGTTTGACTGAGATTGTATTTATTTCCATTTTCTTTACTGTAATTATTTCCTAGATAGGCTTGTATTTATATCGCTATAAATACTTCCTTATGAGAAGAATAGAAATATACATAATTATTCATAATCCTAAATTCTATTTGAGTGCGTTTGCTGATTGTTCTTGGAATTACGGATTTGGACCTTGCATTGAGGACTAAAGAACCAATGCTGCCAGCAAAAGGAAGCACAGCTACACTACACAAAGATCATTTTGAGTCACTGCAAGAAAATACCTCATTTGCGACAGGTTTTTTGGGACAGAGCATGCGGCCCTCGCAATTGCTTTAGCTTTAACCCGCGGAGTAATGGCGCGAAGGTATTTGCAACACCTTTATATTTGCAACACCTTTATAAGTAACGTCAAAGAAAAGGTCGCAAATACCCATATAATTGACCTATGTGCGACCAGCTTGAAATAGGTGTCGTGTATAATATTTTAGTGATGGGTTTGGATATTTGATACGACACACATAAATTGTCCCAAAAATTTTCAATTAGTGCGCTTAGTTTTCATATGAAAACAAATCCACGTTACATCTCCTTCTCACTCTCACCTTCTTTCTCCTAAATCCTAAAGACTCCCTCTCACTCTCACCTTCTTCCTTCTAAATCCTAAATCAACTCCTTCCTCAGAGATCATGGAAGCCACCATCAATCCAATCTCATGTAATTCACTCTCTCTCTCTCTCTCTCTCTCTTTTGCTAATTACCTGACATGTTTGGAATTCATCTATACTTTATTGCTAATATTTATTTATTTTTTGTTGCAGATTGACTGCTTTTCCTATAGAATTGTTTAAATATTCGGAGGTCATATTATTTTTCTTTTATTATGTGAACTTATGTGCTTTATCTAATAATGGGTACTGGGCATGCAAATTTTTAATTGAAAAGCATATTGCATATTGTAGGATCGCTTGTTGATAACAAGATTGAATCAAGGGCTGCTATTAGTTATTTGGTATGATTTCTTTTCTTCTTTTGATGCATTTTAATACCTACTATCTGTCTTATTAAATAAATATTTGGATCATTATAAGGGTATGCCTTCTTGTTTCTTTATTCTTGAATAGAAACTAGGTATGGACAAGAGTTGGATCTATTTAACTGATAGGTCATCAAATCAATATCTCAATGGGCTCGAAAGTTTTTTTGAATTTTGCATTTGACAACAGCATGGGTGATACAAGGATTTATTGTCCCTGCAAAAAATGTTACAATCGTTACTTTGTTACAAGGGAGGTAGCAAGAGCATATATAATAGTTAATGGGTTTTGGTCAAAGTACAAAAATTGGACTCATGGTCAGAGACACCAATCATTATATGTTGACAGTATATGGGGAATAGTTCTGCTTCAGTTGTGAATGATGATATAATTGGAATGGTACATGAGGCATTTGAGCATCCAAATTTGGATTCTAGTATGAGGAATGATGGCTCAACAGAAAATGAATATAGTGAGGGGCAAATGATGAGACTATAAATTATTTCAAATTGCTACAAGATGTAGAATATCCTTTGTATTCGGGGTGTAAAAATTTTACTAAATTATCATGGACAAACTACAGTATAAGGTCATTTACGAGTTCATACCCAATTTTTAGGACATTTATCAGTACATACTCAACGTCGCGGAAACCTTACAATTTGTCCCCTCCGTTAGCCAAACTGTTAGTGAATCTGTTAAATGCTGACGTGTCAAAAGTGGAATCCCTTTTTTGATGACGTGGACTTCCACATGGACAAAAAACTAATAAAAAAATTATGTACATGTTTAAAATAATTTTTAAATAATATTAAAATCATTAAAAAATAATAATAATAAATCTCATCTCCCTTCTCCAACCTAGCCAACCCTCTCTCTCTCTCCCTCCCCATCGTTACAAGCCTTCGCGAGCTGGTCCAGGTTGTTGACGTCGACGGCCGAGATCCAGGTCGTCTCTCTTCAGCCCTTTGACCGCCAGATTGTTGACGTCGACGGCGTTCCGGATCTGGATTCGGTGATGATGGTCAGGATGCGGTGGGATTCGTGGTTCAAGGCTTGGCTTCGGGTTTGCTCTATCTACATGAAATTTTGCAGCAACCTCTGTTGCACATGAATATCAAATCGAGCAATGTTATGGTAGATTCTGATTTCCACACAAAACTTGGGGATTTCGAGTTCGACAACAGAAAAGAGCCACAGATGATAACCACAAGCTACATGGCTCCTGAATATATTGACACTGGACAATTAAGCAAGAAATCAGACGTCTTCAGCTTCAGAATTGTTGCTTTGGAGATTTCCTACGGAAGAAAGCCCATAAATCCAAAATTGGAGGTAGTCAAGTCAATATGGTAGAGTGGGTTTGGGAGCTTTATGTAAAAGGAAAAGTTATTGAAGCAGCTGATCCAAAATTGCGTGGAGATTTTGATGAGAAACAAATGGATTGTTTGTTGATTGTTGGGTTGTGGTGTGCTCATCCAAATTACAATTCCAGACCTTCAATACAGCAAGTGATTCAAACGCTTAACTTTGAAGTTGCAGTGCCCATTCTCCCATCAAAGATGCGCACTAATTCTTCTCCTCTTACAATATCAGTTTCTGGTTCGTCTTCCAGTATTGGTTATGAAGGAGGGCAAGTTGATGACTCTGGCCCTGATTATATCACCAATTGCTCACTGATCATTGAATATCTCCAACAACTTCTCCTCCATTTGGTGGCGATTAAGTTAGAGTAGGTGAAGACGGTCAGGATGCAGTGGGATTCGTGGTTCAGACAAAAAAAAAAAAAGTGATTTCGTGGTTGCATTCTCTTCTTCGACGGATCTGGTGTTTTGGACTCGCCAGATCTGTGTCAGATCTATGTGGTACAGGGGTAACGATGGGGAGGGAGAGAGGGTTGGCTGGGTTGGAGAAGAGAGATGAGAATTTATTTATTTATTATTTATTTATTCACCTACATGGAAAGACACCCTGCATGGAAAGAATTTGATGCAAAGAATCCAGATTTTTCTAGTGAAGTTCGTAATGTTAGGCTTGGTTTATCATCATATGGTTTCAGCCCATTTAGAACAATGGGCATACCTGATAGTCAGTGGCGGATTCAGGATTATGTAGCCAAGGGGGCTTAGTATAAAAGTTCTGAAATTTTTCTACAAAGAAAATAATGCTTAAAAGATAGAAAGATAGTACTTCCATTCATAATTCATAAAAAACCAATAATACAAGTTACAATTGTCCACGACGAGTTTTCATATTCTGAAAACGTTGCATTATAATTTCGTTATCAATACAAGCAAAAACATCTCTCTCAATGTAAACAATCAAGCTATCATTCAACCATTGATCTCCCATTCTGTTGCGAAGTGGATTTTTAATAATATTCATGGCGGAAAATGCCCTCTCCACTGATGCAGTTGCAACCGGTAAAACCAAAGCCAATGTAAGAAGCAAATACACAAAAGGAAATATTTCATGCATTCCTTTCTCCACCATTTTTTCCGCAAGACTACTAATCCCTTCCAATTGAGAAAAATCACTACTCGAACGCATATGATGAACATAAACACCAAGTTGATCTTCAAGCATCAATAAGTCTCTATCCGAAAAATCATAAGGATAAAATTGAGCAAGACGAACTAGCTTTCGTTTGTCAAAAGCCACAAAGTTATTTTTTGGACTCAAGCATGCCAAACAAGTAAGTAACTCAGTACTTACCTCGTTGAAGCGATCATTTAACTCCGCAAGTTGCCCATCAATTACATGAATAAAGATCTCCACACGATAACGATGATAATTTGTCTTCATTGGAGCATTACGCCGTGATCTCCCTGGAATTACATATTCCTCATCCATGGTAGGAACTATAATATCATGTTTGTAACAAAACGAGGATGCTTGCTCAACCAATTCTTCAAACTCATTATCCCTCATCAACTGCAGGTTTTCCTTGCATGTTTTCACTAAATTCATTGCACTCACAATGTCTTGATCTTTCTTTTGCAATGCTAGAGACAAAGTGTTTGTTATTCCCAATATAGCTTTCATTACAAATAAGTGAAACACAAACTCAAAAGATTGTATTTCTCTCCATAACTTATAGGCTTCACCCGAACTATCATTAGGATTATCATCAACAATCATTTGAAGCACATTCACCACAGATGGGAACATAGAAATGATACTAATCAACGTACCATAATGTGAGTTCCATCGTGTATCGCCGGCACGTTTGAGAGTCCTTTCTTGATTTAAGCCCCGCCCGTTATAAGACAATCATCTTCAAAAGCTCTCACAAGCTCTTCTTGGTATTGTGCTCTAAGTGCATCGCGACGCTTACAAGATGCTCCAACAACATTAACCAAACTATTAGCCGTTGTGAAAAAAGAGTTGACATCAATGTTTTTCTTTGCTACCGCAACAAGAGCTAGTTGAAGTTGATGAGCAAAGCAATGAACATAAAATGCACAAGGTTGTTCTCTCAAAATCTTTGTCTTAAGGCCATTGAACTCACCTCTCATATTGCTAGCTCCATCATAACCTTGTCCTCGTAGCTTGGAAAAGCTCAAATTCGCGGAAGAAAAGAATTCATCAATTGCTTCCTTTAGTGCACTTGAAGTAGTGTCGGTTACATGTTGAACCCCCACAAACCTTTCAATTATTTGTCCTTTGTCATTCACATAACGCAACACCATCGCCATTTGCTCCTTTATTGAAACATCACATGCTTCATCCACCATTATTGAAAAATATCTATCTTTTACATCACTCAAGATAAGATCAATGGTTTCTTTAGCACAAGAATTGACAAGATCTTTTTGAATTGAAGGAGCTATTAACTTTAAATTTCCCGGAGCATTTTCCAACACAACGGCCTTAACTTTTTCATCATGATCTGCAAGAAATTGCAAGAGCTCTAAATAATTCCCTTTATTACTTGATTGTGCACTTTCATCATGACCACGAAAAGAAAGCCCTTGCCGCAACAAATACCTAGTGCACTTAAGTGATGCATTCAAGCAAGTGCGATAAGCCGTGCGAGCTTGGCTTGTTTGCTTGATCACAATTGTTTCAATGTGTGTAGTTTGATGCATCAAATTGTAAGCAACTTCTCTAGCTTGGTTGTGAACACTACCAACCGGTCCAACATGAAGGTTAAATCTTTCTTTCGCCTTCTTCCAATTATTGAAGCCTACCCCAATGAATGCATCACCACCCACTTGATCAAAATTAGATTTGAAGAGATAACAATGAAGACAAAATGCAGCATCTTTAGCAATACTATATTCCAACCAATCATGATCATCAAACCAATGAGCAATGAAGCGTCTATTAATTCATGATTGATTAGTTTGTGGGAATTTATAACTTCTAGGTTGACAAGGTCCCTTTTGTAGATATGCTCTTCGGATCTCATCCCGAATATTAGGACTATAATCCGCCATTCGAGTTCTTAGTCCAGGGTCTGCCTGAAGATTAGCTAAGATCTCATCTACTTCAATTGGTCTTGCATTTGAACTACCCGGATTAGACAGAGAAGAACTATCCGTAGATAATTTTCTTTTAAAGAATCGTTCCATAAATCTACAAATCAATTAATTCAATCAATCATTAATTTTTATCCAAATTATCATATGAATATGAAAATTTCAATAACCCACTCTCAATATTCAATATACTCCCTAAACCCATATCAATCAATATTCAATATACCAAATTATCATATCAAATAGCAATCAATATTCAATATATTCAATCAATTCATATTATCAATCAAGCATAAACTCAATCAATTTACATTAATATGATTATCACTATGATTCATGTCCATAAATTTCAAGCATAAACTCAATCAATCAATATGATTCATATCCATAAATTTCAAGCATAAACTCAATCAAGCATAAACTCAATCAATCAATATGATTCATATCCATAAATTTCATTACATAAAAAA
>NC_047655.1:18689164-18695796 GCF_902201215.1 Prunus dulcis | reverse complement strand
ATGACTAGTCAACTGTACAAACCCAGATGACTAGTCAACTGCACAAACCCAGATGACTAGTCAACCGCACAAATCCAGATGACTAGTCAACCGCACAAATCCAGATGACTAGTCAACTATCAAGAACAGAAACCCAGAAAATTTACAGAGATGAAAACCAGAAATTGTTCACCCAGAAACCCACCATTGGGAAAAACTGGGGGTCATCAACCGACCAGGCATTCCACTAAGTAGAAAAAGATTCTTACAAAGAACACTAGCAAGCTCAAGAAATTCCTAGGTCTATTTAGGAAGATGAGCTATACCTCCTTTGTGCAATCTTCTTCTCCAACTTAGCAAAGCTTGAAGCTCAGTTCTTCATGGCAATGGCAGCTCCTTCTCCAGCTCTTTCATCCCATGGCACTAGCTTGCAAGCTCTAACTCAAACCAAAACCAAAATTTGGATTCAAATGAGAATGACCAATTTCCTCAAGAAACCATTCTCTTGAAGAAATTAGTCTTGAATCTGACCTAGATATAAATGAGAGATTATTCTATGTAGCTAGATGCAGATTCAAAGTCAAATGCAGTTTTTCAAGAAGAAATCATTTTGGAAAAACTCATAGATGAAATATAGGATGGTTCTCTCGAAGAAGAAGAAGCGAAAGATGGCAAGCCAAACTTTCCAAAACTTCCACCCAAAAGAGACGACCCCAAAATAGGAAACAACTAGCCTATATAGACAGAAATTCCCTTAGGTCATAATGCCTACATGGCAGCTGAGAGAGAAAGGAGAATAGGACAAAAAGGTTTGTTATCCAGCTGGAATTCCTAAGAGCAAGGATGACTAGTCATACGAGAAACAGATGACTAGTCATCATTTTATGAAAACAGTTTTAATGCCATGATATGCAATGCATACTTACCTTTGTCAAATTGCTTGAACCTCCATAGGATAGATGTTAGTTTAAGAACACCTAGAGAAGCTATTCTTAAACTAAGCTTGAGCTTGATAAAAACAATAAAAATCCTATTACAAAATTGTCAAGGGAAGCCAAAAGAAATAACTCAAAATGCATACATTAACAGCCTCCGCATTAATTCATGAAGCTCCCCTAATATCGCTTGGATATAAAAATGAATAAATAAATAAAAGCTTACAGAGACATAAAATATATTTATATTTTTAAAATTAAATGATGAAGGTGAAAGCAGTTGTGCTTGTTTCCATCTAAATTAAGAGCGAAAGGCTTAATTAGGACCACTAGATTGAATGGAGCCAGACAATATTAATGCCCATTTTGCTTATCGTTCCTTTCAAGATGCATGCTAGTTTAAAAAATTGGAGTCATTAATGTGCTAGAAATCAAGGAGTATCAATAAGAAATCAGGGAGTTTATAACATGTTTTAAAATAAATTAAATACAAAACATGAAGGTAGATCGCATATATTGTAATTTAGTTAATAAAAGTAGAGGATATATATCTTACCAGTTTAGGTTTTAGTTAGATGGTTAAAATTATGTGAGTTTATGTCTAGGATATAAAAGTTGTAAAGACATCTATATGAATAACCCAAGATGGCACATTGCAATGGAAAACCTGAGCACACAAAAATGACAAAAAGCCAAGATAATTTTATTCAAATAAAAAAGGGTACATAAGCTTGAAATTGGAAATGACGATCTAGTGTAGTAGGGGAGGAGCCCCCCTACCTAGCCAACTTAAGGATCTTAGATAATACTTTTAACTAATTAATAATATTATGGAATAGGGTTGAAAGAAAATCAACATAAGCAATGGCAATGATGACGGTCGCCAAATAGTTTGCAGATTCCTCCTTTCTCACAATCTGAAGTGCAAAATGTCCAGCATTTTCCACCGTTTGGGTTGTCATCCGCACCAGGGACACAATTTCCAAGTTCAGGATGATTAGCACAACACTTAGACCCTTCAACAGTTGCAATCTTCCAAACTGAAATTAAGGAAAAAAAAAAGAACAATTAATTAAATCGCCAAAAAGATTACAGTCTTATTATGAAATGAACCAAAAATTGAAAAACTAAAAGCCTCTTGAACAAACTCTGCAATATATAAAATTATATTACAAAATATTTACAGGAAAAACAAGTGTAGACATGAGTTTTTTTTTTTTTTTTTGAGAAATTCTATGATTGCATTCATAATTCAGCCAAAAAAGCCACTAGCCACAAAAGGCCAATACAAACTAGCCACAAAAGGGCAATTACAATAACGGAGCGGTCTAATATCAAAATTAAGAAAATCAGGTATGTCTCCACTAACGATCAGGCAAGATCGAAGAAACTCTGGCATAGGCATCCCAACTAAGATTGCAAACTTAGAATAATAAAAAAGAGATCAAGCTTGAAAAAACCAAGCCATAACAATACAAATAAAACTCTCACCAAGGAGAGATGAAAAGCTCTCACAAAGGAGAGATGAAAAACTCTCACAAAAGGAGAGGTGAAAACTACACAGAGAACCCAAAGAGTCTCTGCAACTTATTTCAAACATAAAGAAATTGCAAAAAAGACGGTGGTGGAGATCCGACGCCGAAATGCAAGTGAAGATCCGACGTTGAGCCGCAGCCGCCTTTAATGATTGGATGAAAATCATAACAAAACTAAGACAAATAGGGACAACCCTTTGTCTCTGAAAATGAGGGAAGAGGTGAAAGGAGGAAGCGAGGAAGAGAAGAGGGGAGAGGGGGGAAGAACAATGGCTTCCTCCCCCCTCAAAGTGAAAAAGGCTCTAAGAGTGTAGACATGAGTTTACGCGCTTGAATAAACTCTAGATTCTTAGTTTAAAAGTAATTAAAATTGATCCAATTTGGATTTTCTATCGACTCATACATTGATATGATCAACGAAAAAGGAAAAAAAACCTTAATAGCTTGCATGCATGGACATCTGTTTGACCATATATATAGGAGATTGTAAATACTTAATTGAAAAGCCTAACTAACAGGAAAAAAAATAAAATATATATGATTGAAGATCACTGAAACAAACCATTGGTGGTTGACAAGAGCACCAAAATGAGGACGAAACAAGGGATTGTAAATTTAGCCATCGTTTTTAACTAGAATTTACTTCACTTGTTCTGCTAAAAAGTTGAGACGATGTGCAATTTATATAGAGAGTTAAAATATATAGTCATAAATATATAATTACGTTCAAAATATATATGGTATTTTTTGGCAAATAGTGGGATTTTTGTCTGGAAATGGGAAATTAAAAAAATTGTTTTTGGGGGTGGAAATGAGGCAATATCCACAATACCTGGTTTAATCAGATATGTTTGGCTTTTGATCTTTCACACCTAAAACTGACCCAACATAAATAGAAACAAATCCAATAAAGATCCCAGGTGGTTGAGAAGATGGGTTCAGAGGCCTATATTCTTTTGCAATATTCTAGAGATTTTTATTCAAGTAAAGAAGGGTATAGATGCTTCACTTCTTACGTCACTTCTTCTGCCAAAAAAAGTTGTGGCGATGTGTGGTTTATATGGAGAGTCGAAACAGTAAAATATAAAATATATATATGGTCTTTTTAGGGAATTAGTTGACCTTAATTACGTTGTTACAAACGCTACCCATATATATAAAGCTAAGTTAACTTTTGAAACGTTTGAGAATTAACCCAGTCTTAATCTTTTATGGGGTTTTTATCATTATTTTGAAATCAATTATCTTTCCTTTCAAGATGCATGCTAGTTATTCCTGGTATGATACTTTCTTTTTAAAAAATTGGAGTCATTAATGTGCTAGAAATCAGGGAGTATCAATAAGAAATCAGGGAGTTTATGACATGCTTTAAAATAAATTAAATACAAAACATGAAGGTAGATCGAATATATTGTAATTTAGTTAATAATAATAGAGCATATATATCTTACCAAATTAGGTTTTAGTTAGATGGTTAAAATTATGTGAGTTTATGTCTAGGATATAAAAATAGTAAAGACAACTATGTGAAGAACCCAAGACGGCACATTGCAACGGAAAGCCTGAGCACACAAATGACAAAATGCCAAGATAATTTTATTCAACTAAAGAAGGGTACATAAGCTTGAAATTGGAAATGACGATCTAGTCTAGTAGGGGAGGAGCCCCCCCACCTACCCAACTTAAGGATCTTAGATAAAACTGCTAACTAATTAATAATATTATGGAATAGGGTTGAAAGAAAATCAACATAACACTACTACATTTTACACTTTGCGCGACGAATATAATTTCGTCGCGCAAAATACATTGTAGTCGCACAAATTTTTACGCGACAAAAACTTCGTCGCGCAGAATCCGTCGCGCAAAGATCGTGAAGAAAGACTTTGCGCGACCAAGTTTTTCATTGGTCGCGCAAAGTGACTTTGCGCGACGAAAAAATATTGGTCGCGCAAAGTAACTTTGCGCGACGAAAAAATATTGGTCTCTCAAAGTAACTTTGCGCGACGAAAAAATATTGGTCCCGCAAAACTTTGCGCGACGAAACACATTGGTCGTGCAAAGGTTTGCGCGACGAAAAATATTGGTCCCGCAAAGTTTTGCGCGACCAATGTGTTTCGTCGCGCAAAGTCTCAAAAAAATTTAAAAAATAAAAAATTCCCGCGTTCCATTTTTGGTACCCGCCCACATTTTTAGAGTTTTGCGCGACGAACAATAACGTCGCGCAAATATTTGCGCGACGAAATATTTTTTTTGTGTTTTAAATTTTTTTAATTAAAATAAACTAATTTTTTCTTTTTATTATTATTTCTTTAATATTAATTTATTCAAAATTTTTACTTTTTAAATATAATTTAATTGTATGATTTTTTTTAAATCACTTTAATTTAAATTGATATTAATTTAATTATAGTAATTTTTTCAAATTTTTACTTTTTAAATTTAATTTAATTGTAAGATTTTTCTTAATTACTTTAATTTAAATTGACATATTCAAAATAAAATTACATATGAAAAATAGTGATCAAATTATCCAATAAATATTTATATATATATAATATTCAAAATGTACACATGAATTAACAAAGTAAAATCCTAATACAAGCATATTGTGGTGGTAGTGGTGGATAATATGTTTTGATAGCTTCCTAATCCTCAACTTTAGCCATCAAAGTCTCAATGATTACCTACAAAAAAAAACAAATATGGTCAAATAACAACAAAAAAAAAAAAAAAAGAATGTATAATCTCCCCTAAAATTGTTATACCACAAATCCAACCCAAACTCCAATCTCTCCCCTTTACTCAACCCCAAACCCCACACAAACTCAAAACTAACTCCAAAAACACATATTAATGAAAAAAATTTAAAATTTGGAGAGAATATACATTTTGGCAAGATTGAGAGTGAGTGAGAATGAGAGGGAGAAGTGAGAGAATTAGATAAGATAGTGATAGAGAGATGAGAGAGTGAGAGATAGTGAAAAGATAGATGAGAGAGTAAGTGAGAGTGAGAGATAGTGAAGAGAGAGATGAGAGATTAAGTGAGAGGAGTGAGTGTGAGAGAAAGGGTGGGATTTGGGGAGAGGAAAAGAGAGAGGAGAGGTAAGAGTAGAGAAAGAAATTGAGAAAATGGTGGAGGAGTTATTTCGGTTTTTAAAAACCGCATCACTTTGCGCGACGAAAATAGTGTTGGTCTCGCAAAGTTTTGCGCGACGAATATAAAAATATTGGTCGCGCAAAGTCTAAAAATAATTTTTTCAAAAAAAAAATTCCCGCATCCCATTTTTGGTACCCGCCAAAATTTTTAAATTTTGGTGCGGCGAAAAATACATATTGGTCGCGCAAAGTCTAAAACAATTATATAAAAAAATTCCCGCGTCCCATTTTTGGTACCCGCCCAAATTATTGCGCGACGAAAAACATATATTGGTCGCGCAAAGTTTTGCGCGACGAAACATATTGGTCTCGCAAAGTTTTGCGCGACGAATATAGGAATATTGGTCGCGCAAAGTCTAAAAAAAATTATTTTTGAAAAAAAAAATTTCCCGCATCCCATTTTTGGTACCCGCCAAAATTTTTAAATTTTTGTGCGACGAAAAATACATATTGGTCGCGCAAAGTCTAAAACAATTATATAAAAAAATTCCAGCGTCCCATTTTTGGTACCCGCCCAAATTTTTGCGCGATGAAAAATATATATTGGTCGCGCAAAGTTTTGCGCGACGAAACATATTGGTCTCGCAAAGTTTTGCGCGACGAATATAGTAGTATTGGTCGCGCAAAGTCTAAAAAATTATTTTTTTTAAAAAAAAATTCCCGCATCCCATTTTTGGGACTCGCCAAAATCTTAAAATTTTTGCCCGAGGAAAAATACATATTGGTAGCGCAAAGTCTAAAACAATTATATAAAAAAAATTCCCGTGTCCCATTTTTGGTACCCGCCCAAATTTTTGCGCGACAAAAAATATTGGTCGCGCAAAGTCTAAAGTTTTTCTTTTTTAATTTTAAAACCCCGCGTCCCATTTTTGGTACTCGCCCAAATTTTTTGAGTTTTGCACGACGAACTGTTGGTTGCGCAAACTTTTGAGAGACGAAAAATTGGTTCGTAGCACAATATTTATAAAAATAATTGTTATGAATAATAAAAATAAAAATATTTTATTTTATGATTTAAAATATA
>NC_047655.1:18616322-18689064 GCF_902201215.1 Prunus dulcis | reverse complement strand
TTCTCCAACCTAGCCAACCCTCTCTCTCTCTCCCTCCCCATCGTTACAAGCCTTCGCGAGCTGGTCCAGGTTGTTGACGTCGACGGCCGAGATCCAGGTCGTCTCTCTTCAGCCCTTTGACCGCCAGATTGTTGACGTCGACGGCGTTCCGGATCTGGATTCGGTGATGATGGTCAGGATGCGGTGGGATTCGTGGTTCAAGGCTTGGCTTCGGGTTTGCTCTATCTACATGAAATTTTGCAGCAACCTCTGTTGCACATGAATATCAAATCGAGCAATGTTATGGTAGATTCTGATTTCCACACAAAACTTGGGGATTTCGAGTTCGACAACAGAAAAGAGCCACAGATGATAACCACAAGCTACATGGCTCCTGAATATATTGACACTGGACAATTAAGCAAGAAATCAGACGTCTTCAGCTTCAGAATTGTTGCTTTGGAGATTTCCTACGGAAGAAAGCCCATAAATCCAAAATTGGAGGTAGTCAAGTCAATATGGTAGAGTGGGTTTGGGAGCTTTATGTAAAAGGAAAAGTTATTGAAGCAGCTGATCCAAAATTGCGTGGAGATTTTGATGAGAAACAAATGGATTGTTTGTTGATTGTTGGGTTGTGGTGTGCTCATCCAAATTACAATTCCAGACCTTCAATACAGCAAGTGATTCAAACGCTTAACTTTGAAGTTGCAGTGCCCATTCTCCCATCAAAGATGCGCACTAATTCTTCTCCTCTTACAATATCAGTTTCTGGTTCGTCTTCCAGTATTGGTTATGAAGGAGGGCAAGTTGATGACTCTGGCCCTGATTATATCACCAATTGCTCACTGATCATTGAATATCTCCAACAACTTCTCCTCCATTTGGTGGCGATTAAGTTAGAGTAGGTGAAGACGGTCAGGATGCAGTGGGATTCGTGGTTCAGACAAAAAAAAAAAAGAAAAGTGATTTCGTGGTTGCATTCTCTTCTTCGACGGATCTGGAGTTTTGGACTCGCCAGATCTGTGTCAGATCTATGTGGTACAGGGGTAACGATGGGGAGGGAGAGAGGGTTGGCTGGGTTGGAGAAGAGAGATGAGAATTTATTTATTTATTATTTATTTATTCACCTGCATGGAAAGACACCCTGTTGACTCACCTGGAAAGAATTTGATGCAAAGAATCCAGATTTTTCTAGTGAAGTTCATAATGTTAGGCTTGGTTTATCATCATATGGTTTCAGCCCATTTAGAACAATGGGTATACCTCATAGTCAGTGGCGGATCCAAGATTATGTAGCCAAGGGGGCTTAGAGTAAAAGTTTTGAAATTTTTCTACAAAGAAAATAATGCTAAAAAGATAGAAAGATAGTACTTCTATTCATAATTCATAACAAAACCAATAATACAAGTTACAATTGTCCACGACGAGTTTTCATATTCTGAAAACGTTGCATTATAATTTCGTTATCAATACAAGCAAAAACATCTCTCTCAATGTAAACAATCAAGCTATCATTCAACCATTGATCTCCCATTCTATTGCGAAGTGGATTTTTAATAATATTCATGGCGGAAAATGCCCTCTCCACTGATGCAGTTGCAACCGGTAAAACCAAAGCCAATGTAAGAAGCAAATACACAAAAGGAAATATTTCATGCATTCCTTTCTCCACCATTTTTTCCGCAAGACTACTAATCCCTTCCAATTGAGAAAAATCACTACTCAAACGCATATGATGAACATAAACACCAAGTTGATCTTCAAGCATCAATAAGTCTCTATCCGAAAAATCATAAGGATAAAATTGAGCAAGACGAACTAGCTTTCGCTTGTCAAAAGCCACAAAGTTATTTTTTGGACTCAAGCATGCCAAACAAGTAAGTAACTCAGTACTTACCTCGTTGAAGCGATCATTTAACTCCGCAAGTTGCCCATCAATTACATGAATAAAGATCTCCACACGATAACGATGATAATTTGTCTTCATTGGAGCATTACGCCGTGATCTCCCTCGAATTACATATTCCTCATCCATGGTAGGAACTATAATATCATGTTTGTAACAAAACGAGGATGCTTGCTCAACCAATTCTTCAAACTCATTATCCCTCATCAACTGCAGGTTTTCCTTGCATGTTTTCACTAAATTCATTGCACTCACAATGTCTTGATCTTTCTTTTGCAATGCTAGAGACAAAGTGTTTGTTATTCCCAATATAGCTTTCATTACAAATAAGTGAAACACAAACTCAAAAGATTGTATTTCTCTCCATAACTTATAGGCTTCACCCGAACTATCATTAGGATTATCATCAACAATCATTTGAAGCACATTCACCATAGATGGGAACATAGAAATGATACTAATCAACGTACCATAATGTGAGTTCCATCGTGTATCGCCGGCACGTTTGAGAGTCCTTTCTTGATTTAAGCCCCGCCCTGTTATAAGACAATCATCTTCAAAAGCTCTCACAAGCTCTTCTTGGTATTGTGCTCTAAGTGCATCGCGACGCTTACAAGATGCTCCAACAACATTAACCAAACTATTAGCCGTTGTGAAAAAAAAGTTGACATCAATGTTTTTCTTTGCTACCGCAACAAGAGCTAGTTGAAGTTGATGAGCAAAGCAATGAACATAAAATGCACAAGGTTGTTCTCTCAAAATCTTTGTCTTAAGGCCATTGAACTCACCTCTCATATTACTAGCTCCATCATAACCTTGTCCTCGTAGCTTGGAAAAGCTCAAATTCACGGAAGAAAAGAATTCATCAATTGCTTCCTTTAGTGCACTTGAAGTAGTGTCGGTTACATGTTGAACCCCCACAAACCTTTCAATTATTTGTCCTTTGTCATTCACATAACGCAACACCATCGCCATTTGCTCCTTTATTGAAACATCACATGCTTCATCCACCATTATTGAAAAATATCTATCTTTTACATCACTCAAGATAAGATCAATGGTTTCTTTAGCACAAGAATTGACAAGATCTTTTTGAATTGAAGGAGCTATTAACTTTAAATTTCCCGGAGCATTTTCCAACACAACGGCCTTAACTTTTTCATCATGATCTGCAAGAAATTGCAAGAGCTCTAAATAATTCCCTTTATTACTTGATTGTGCACTTTCATCATGACCACGAAAAGAAAGCCCTTGCCGCAACAAATACCTAGTGCACTTAAGTGATGCATTCAAGCAAGTGCGATAAGCCGTGCAAGCTTGGCTTGTTTGTTTGATCACAATTGTTTCAATGTGTGTAGTTTGATGCATCAAATTGTAAGCAACTTCTCTAGCTTGGTTGTGAACACTACCAACCGGTCCAACATGAAGGTTAAATCTTTCTTTCGCCTTCTTCCAATTATTGAAGCCTACCCCAATGAATGCATCACCACCCACTTGATCAAAATTAGATTTGAAGAGATAACAATGAAGACAAAACGCAGCATCTTTAGCAATACTATATTCCAACCAATCATGATCATCAAACCAATGAGCAATGAAGCATCTATTAATTCCTGATTGATTAGTTTGTGGGAATTTATAACTTCTAGGTTGACAAGGTCCCTTTTGTAGATATGCTCTTCGGATCTCATCCCGAATATTAGGATTATAATCCATCATTCGAGTTCTTAGTTCAGGGTCTGCCTAAAGATTAGCTAAGATCTCATCTACTTCAATTGGTCTTGCATTTGAACTACTCGGATTAGACAGAGAAGAACTATCCGTAGATAATTTTCTTTTAAAGAATCGTTCCATAAATCTACAAATCAATTAATTCAATCAATCATTAATTTTTATCCAAATTATCATATGAATATGAAAATTTCAATAACCCACTCTCAATATTCAATATACTCCCTAAACTCATATCAATCAATATTCAATATACCAAATTATCATATCAAATAGCAATCAATATTCAATATACTCAATCAATTCATATTATCAATCAAGCATAAACTCAATCAATCTACATTAATATGATTATCACTATGATTCATATCCATAAATTTAATTACATAAAAAAAAAATATATCAATATGATTCATATCCATAAATTTCAAGCATAAACTCAATCAAGCATAAACTCAATCAATCAATATGATTCATATCCATAAATTTCATTACATAAAAAAAAATATCAATATCAACAATATATATTATCACTATAATTATTAATATAAAATTTTCCATGCTTACTTGTAGTTGAAAAAATGGGCGGCGGACGGCGGTAGAAGGTGGTGGTGATCGGCCTTGGGCCACCGGCGAAGAGTTGACAGAGGTTGTCGAAGGTTGGGAGGTTAGGAGAGGTTAGGGTTTGAGAGGATGGGAAGAGGAGCTGTGGAATTGGGAATGAAAGGTTTGGAGGCAGAGTCGAACGAATCTGTGCTGTGCTGTTATCTATTTTTTTTTTTTTTTTTTAAAAACCTGGCCCAAAACGACGTCGTTTTGAGGCTAGGTCAATTAAAAAAAATTTGATTGAGCCTTGGACCAAACGACGTCGTTTGGCAAGGCTCGTTTTAAAAAAAAAGGACGCGCAAGGCGCAGCGCAGCTGCGCAGCAGACATCACAAATCGTTTGGGACTTTCGTCGAGCACTTTGTGTGCATACAAGGGGGCTTCCAGCAGCTGTCCAAGGGGGCTTTCATGGAGTCCCTTGCCAAATTTCTAGCCTTCCAAGGGGTCGTCCGACCCCTCTTGTCCCAACGTGCATCCGCCTCTGCTCATAGTACATGGCATGTTATTCTCATGCCTTATAATTTGCCACCATGAATGAGCATGAAGCAACCTTTTTATATTTTTTCTGTGCTTATAGATGGCCCGAATGCACCTAGTAATAAAATTGATGTATATATCCAGCGAATGATTGATGTGTTAAAGGAATTATGGCATGAAGGTGTAGATACTTATGATGCTTCCAAGAATCAGATGTTTAAACTACATTCTGCATTATTCTGGACAATCAGTGACTTTCCAGCATATGCAAATTTTTCGGGGTGGAGCACTAAAGGTGCGAAAGCATGTCCTTGTTGCAATAAGGACACTAGATCTGTTTGGTTGACTAATAGAAGAAAGTATTGTTACATGGGTCACTGACGATTTTTATCTACAAGTCATAGGTTTCGAAAAGATAGAGTGTCCTTTGATGGCACATGAGAATGAGGACATGCACCATTGAAACTTTTCGGGTTTTATGTTAAAAGACAATTTAAGGAGTACTGAATGAGTATTTTTTCTGAGTTACCATATTGGAAGCATAATTTGATTCGTCATAATCTCGATGTCATGCACATTGAGAAGAATTGTTCTAAAAATATACTGTGGACAGTGTCAGCCTCAACTTGTTGCATCTAGGTGGCCTCAACCTACCACATCGAATCAATCTCAACGACAAGCACCATCTATGTCGGTTCAATCTCAACAACAAGCATCAACTATGAGACTGACAGGATCTCAATTAGAGACACAACAATGTCATCCCAATTTGTCTACTCCTAGTCATGAGGACGAGCCTTTGATAACGCCATCAGAGAAACAGGTTATTAGGGCCAAATAACCATTGTTTTTTTTTGCTTTATTTGGTGATTTATTTCGTCATTAAAATCATATTGAATGTTTTACTCTAGGTGAAATTGAGCCTACCATCAACGGTCGGGGTGCTGCTTGTTCTATTGCTGAGTGGGGGACTGGAACAAAATTGCACATTGATTTTAATACTAAATGGAAATGGAAACCAATAAAAGAAAATGCACAAAAGTTTAGTACACAATTAGTAGTTATAGCGCAAAATGCCCGAAAGGTCCCTCTGACAAAAGTTTCATGGAGTGGTATGCCTGATCATATATTAGATGACATTTGGAAAGATGTGTAGGTAAACAACAAAACACTGATTTCAAACCTGCTAGTATTATTTTTTTGGTTAAATGCTAGTATTTTTAATGGTTACTATCTATTAATTGTAGGATAACACTGATGTCCCTAATGCATATAGACCCCATTGCTTAAAGGTAGTTGGTAACAGATGGAGAGATTGGAAATGTCGGCTTAAGAAAGAATGGTATGACAAATATGAGACCAATGAAGAGCGTTTAGCCATCACTCCTCCTTAAGTCCCTACAGACCAATGGAAGATACTTGTAAAGTATTGAGGTCTGCCTGATGTTAAGGTACATAGACATAAGATACAATTACTGAGTTTATAGTAGTAATGAATGTTGACCGAATTAATCATCTTGTAGGAATGTTATAAAGCAAATAAGGCTAATCGTGCACTAGGAAGTGCCCCTCATAGGACCGGTCGTACTTCTTTTGCTCAAACGAAAAATAAGGTAAGAGTACTAATCTTAAATTTTTTATTTTTTTATTTTTAGCATGCTGTGGTTCCATATTTTAAATTCATTATCCATTCATTTGTGAGTATAATTCAGTCAAGCCTGCACCAACGAAGACTTAGTGTGAGTAGTGAACAACAACATCAATTTGACCCAGAAGCATAAAAGCATGAAGCAATTGTTTTCATTAAAGGTATGTTCACAAATATTTACGACTCAAGAAAAATTGTAATTTTTTAAAATAATTTTTTAATGGTTTTTAAATTTCTTTTTTCAGGTTTGGGTGAAGGATCAAAGACAATCATAATTCTCTTAGTATAATCTTGTGAACTTTGTTTGGGCATTTGAAATCAAAAATATGTTTATTCACTTTAGAGATAATGTTGTTCACCCTTTGACTTTAAATTATTCTTTCCGCGATTATTACTTATGTTTAGTTAATATATCAAATATAACAGTGATACATGAATGGTTTTGTTATTATATTAATGTTAGTAATTACTAAAACTACTTGAATATATCATAATACACTATGTTATTTTAGTTTTGGTGAGTGTCTTACTCTTATTGTGAATATTAAAAACAAATGACGTAAATTTTGTTTTTGTTGGATATGTATTTGTATTTACTACATTCAATAGCCGTCGTTATTACTATTTACGACGGGTAAAAAGTGTTGTAACAATTATTTTTAAATCCAACAAAGAAACGGTTGCGACGCTACGCCTGCCGTTGGAATTGGTTTTCACGACGGGTAAAACCGTCGTAATAAGCAATAGAACCTTTTGCGACACCATTTGGTTGCGACTCGTGAACAAGCGTCACAAGACCATCTTAAAAAGGCATTTGCGACGTATGCTTGACCTTTCACGACGGGTTTCTAGCGTTGCATCTAGCCTATCTCTTTTTTGTAGTGAGGTTTCATCGTTTTACCTTTTTCTTTTTTTGGCAGTGATCTCTTTACTCATTTTAGTCGTGTGTATGGATTTATGAAATTACAAATATTTCATATAAACTTCAAATAAAAAATGTGAAAATTTTATAATTCCACCTCGGCAATCTCCCTTCCGATCAGTTGCCACCACCGCAGGCCAGATATTGCCGCCGTTGCCGTCGCTGGCCAACAACCACCACTTGCCACCGTTGCCGGCCAATCACCACCACCTGCCGCCGTCGCCGGCCAATCACCACCACCTGCTGCCGGCCAACCCCTTTCCGGTCAGCTGCCACCACCTCCACTACTGCCGCCACCCATCTCCGGCCAATTGGTGACCAACTCCATTGCCCTTTATTGAAGGGACTCAAACCTTGACTAACAAAGGAAGAAGCCTCACTCACAAACCACTACACCAAACTTGTTTTTGTGATATTTATTCAATTACATAATATTTATATAAACAATCATCGGTTTAAAAAAAAATTTATTTCAACACATATTCACAAAAAAACTGCAACAAAAAATAAATTTATAGAAACAAAAACTACATTGCAGAGTATGGGGAAAAATAAACATAGTAATGAGTGAGGAACCAAAATGCAGAACCATGATGAAAGTACTAAAAGGAAACTGCAATGCAGGCAAAAATACACCTACTAATAAGTGAGGAGGCAAAACCATGATGAAAGTACTAAAACGGAAATGGAAATGAAAAGGCAAAGCCATGATCAAAAGTTCAAAACACATACAAGTAAATGAGAAATTGTAACATTCTCATAGACTTGGAAAAATTATTCTTAAATTGAAATATAGAACAGGAAACTGCACTGCAGTTTCTTATATATAAAAATTGCAACAAACGGAAACTGCAGTGCATTTTATGACAAAACATCTGCTCACATTTGCAAAGAAACCAAAAGGCAAAGCCATTATCAAAGTATGAAAACTAAGTTCAAAACACATTTAAGTGATGAACAATTGTAATATTCCCAAAATTGTTCTAAAATCGAAATATGGAATAGGAAACTGCACTGCAGTTTCTGATTAAAAAAAACTGCAACAAATGGAAACTGCAGTGCAGTTTATGAAAAAAAAAATGCTCAAATGTGAAAAAAAAAAAAAAAAAAACCAAAAGGCAAAGCAATGATCAAAGTACTAAAACTAAGTTCAAAACACATATAAGTAGATGAGCATTTGTAACATTCCCATAGGCTTGGAAAAATTATTCTAAAATCAAAATATGGAATAGGAAACTGCACTGCAATTTCTTATAATAATAAAAATTGCAACAAACAGAAATTGCAGTGCCGTTTATGAAAAAAAATGTTCAAATTTGAATAGAAACCAAAAGGCAAAGCCATGATCAAAGTAATAAAACTAAATTCCAAACACATATAAGTTGATGTGCAGTTGTAACATTCCCATAGACTTGGAATAATTATTCTAAATTTGAATTATGAAACAGGAAACTGCACTACAGTTTCTGATCAATCTTACAGCACCAACAAAACAACAAACCAAAAACTTCATGAAAACAAGCATTGAATGACAATTACAAAGGAATATCCACTAATGAAACAAATACATAATTTTCATTAACTTTAAAAAACATACCTCAACGATAGAAAAACTGAGCTTCACATCCAAAACATGAATACTACAATAAAAGAAGAAGATCGAAAAATGCACTGCAGTTTCTAGAAAAACCAAAAGTTCTCATATGTGCAAAGAAAACTGATGAGGCCTTATAATAACAAATTTTAAAATTTTAAAATCCATAAATTAAACAAAAACCATCCTTAGGGGCATCAATTATGTAATAACCCAAACCCAAATTACTAGTTAATTATTAATTTATTAAGAAGAAAAGATAATTTTGCCCTTGGAATAATTTATTAAAGAAAAGTTGACTTTTTGACCGAGAAGGAATTTGACAATATCACACACACCGTTGCGTAGAGCACAACGAAATGAGTCCGTAGACACGAAGTGGGCTTGAATTGGAGATTTAACGAATAAAATACGGTTAAAATACTCTGAGGGGCAAAACGGTAATTTGAAAAATTAGATTTTTTAAAAACCTCTCTCTCTCTCTCTCTCTCTCTCTCTCTCTCTCTCCCTTAAACAGCCGATCGGTTTTCTCCTCGCCACCACCACGTTCGGTCGCCATCTTCGTCGGTACCAGTCCCAAAAGAACCAGCTCATCATCCTCTACAAGTCCCAGCCCTCGGCCGCTCCGCTCCTCCACCGGTGTCGCCGAAATCTGCAAAAATCGCGCCGATTTTTCCAAAAATTCAAACCACTCCTTCTTTCTCATTTCTTCTCCAAATTTGACGAGCAAGGTATGGATTTCTACCTATTTTCCGCGCTCTAGCTGATGGTTGGGTAGGATGGCATCGATTTTGAACGTAGGTAATTGATTTTCGAATTGGAAATTTGGCCGATTTTGGGATCTCGATTCTTGCCATTTTTGGTCAGTTTTTGGGATAGGTCCAAGAACAAAAGTGGCTCCAAATAGGGTGTTATACCTAGGGTAGGAGTTTGGAGCCACTATTTTGAGATTTTCCCGCAATGCGTAATCGCTTTGGGCACCCAGTGCTGTCAGCGCGTGTGGCGGGCATGGGCGAGGGTATTGAAGTGGCACTGTGTCTCGATGAGATCCTTAAGTTGTCACGAGCGCGTAGGAATTCACGGATCTCAATTTGGATACCGTTTGAGCCTCGAACGGATTGTTGCATATTGTGCGATTTCCGGGTTCAATATGGTGGAGCTGTTGGATCGTAATCTTTTTCAGATATGTTACTCTAGACAATTTCAGAATCGTTTAGGATTCGACGGATCGTGAATCGGAGTCCCGGATACTTCGAAATCGCGAACCCTAGGGCTAAGGTTTAGAAATCGTGCGATTGTACGATCGTGATCAATCTGACCGTCCGATCGAGACCAAACCCTCGGGACATGTGTCCTAAGTATATTGGAACTTCTAGAGGCTTCCGAATCATAATTGCGAGGTCATGGACCCGTGGGGTCCCAGGTTGACTTTTTGGGACTTTAGCGCTTTTTGAGTCCCAAAATACTGCTAAACTATTCCAAGTGGAAGGAAAGCTTTATGGTCATAGGAACAACTTTAATCTGACGCACGTACTTCTAGGAGCCGGGGCTCAGGATTTTTTAATTAATACTATATTGCATATGGTATTAATAGAATATTGTGGTCATTGAATCAGGCACCCGTGCACCAGTTGACCCGCAGGAGGGACGTTCAAGAGGTCCAGCGAGCACGAACCATCTGTGAGTGGACTCTTTGTTTTTAGAAATGAATTTAAGCAGTTCAGTTACAATATTTGATCTTGAATAAGTTTTATTTAAAGATTAGTGTTTTACAAGCTGTTATATGCTTTTACATATTTTGTTTTGCATGCTGCCGAGTAAAATCTCCTTTAAAGGATATAGGAAAAGAAATTCTAGTTAATTCTCAGATTATCAGATAAATGGTAGCAGAGTTTTAGAGTTTACAGGAATTTAGTTATTCAGCAGATTTTCTTCAGAAACTTTATATTTTCCTAAACCACCTTGTACCCAGATGTATAAATGTTGCCTTCAGATCAAATGTTGCTTTCGGATTTTATTGGTAGCCTTCAGTTTAGTCAGCATGCTTGACAGTTGCCTCACGAGTTCTTTGGTACTCGAACTCGTGTGGAGCGAGTAATGCGGATCAGGTGGACTACGGTCTCCTGAATCCTGGGAGTTGCGGCTCGGACTGACCTTGTGTCACTGAGACCTGCGAGTACGTATCACCCATGTTGATGCAAGGAATTGAAGGATATTAGGAATTGACGGAAATAAGGGGTACACCTAGGTGGTAGTTTTAAACTGTTTTCAATGCCTTAAGAAATTGATGTTGACCATGAGTATGCTTGGCTTATATACATGTATAATTATATGAGTGCATTGATTTCAGAAATAAAGAGAATAATTTAGTTTTTATAACTGTTTTTACAGTGGGGTTAGTATGTTCATATGCTATTTTCTAAACTTTGTTTTTGGGTCCACTCACCCTTTTTAATGTTTTGCGCCCCTAGGCAGTAGGCGTGCACAGGGATCCACCACTGGGCCGTTTTCCACCTTCGCGCTTTCCTTTTTGATGTAGGACTTTTGTTTTGTAAAAGGATTAACTCCTTTGTAAATTCTTAGTAGTCGCTCTGATATTTTGCCATAAACTTAGAATTTAACTATTAGAATGTATATATACGTATGCTTGCAGTTGGTTGTATATATATATATATACTTGTGTGGCAGGTGTAAATGTTTTGGTATTGATCCAGTTACAAGGGAGACTCTGCCGATTTTTCGGTAGAAGTCAACCTTGTTATTTTATTGTGCTTTGTATAGAAGGGCAATTAGGTCATTCGTGCCCGACATCCGCCAGGTGTCGGACATGCACAGGGTCCCGCTCGGATTCCAAAGAGGAATTTGGATCGGGTCCTGTCAAATTACATCTATTTTCACATAGTCATAGCCATTAAATTGTCTTTTGCATACCAAAAAAAAAAAAAATTGAAGATAAAAAAACTAAACTAGGTACAAACATCAACAAGCAGCGATCAAGAATTCAAGCAAGTACAATCATCAACCAGCAAAAAAGTCTGGTAAAATAACTACAAAAATAATATATGAATAAATGTTTATTAAAATAACTACACAAATAATATATGGAAAGCATTGACAAATTAGGGATTCACCTCCTAATTTTCTTTGTTTCTTCTTGCAATCATATCATGGCTTCAAATTCCAAGTACTTTGTAATATGAGAGAGATGGTGTGGCGTGGAGTGGATAGGATCAGAGAGAGCACACAGTTTGGCCTTGGCAAAGGAAAGAATAAGTTGTAAAGAACAAGTGAAGAAACAATTTGGGCAAAGAAAAAATAATCAATTTGGGAAAATGAATGTTGAAAACTTGGTTACTTGGGAGAGGAGAGCACGCCTTTTTGTTTGTTGGGAACTTGGGAGAGGAAAATAACATGTTGGAAACTTGGGAGAGGAGACCAATGTCTTGTTAGGAACAAAAACTCTTCCTACTGCCATCTTATTTATCTTGATCTCCAACAAGGAGAGGCCGAAGAGAGATGAGAAGGCTATGGAGTCGGCCAGGTCGAGGACCTAAACTCCGTTAGGCTGACCTCAACTTCCAGCAGAGAGAGATCGATGAGAGAGATCTAATTTTGGTTAGGCTTTTAAACAAAAAGGGTAAAATTGTATTTTAACTTTGTAATTTAGGCAGGTCCAACAAATCTGGGCATCCTCTTTGGCTTAATCCAAACAAAATTTAATTTCTAGATATTAAAATCCAAAAATAAATTCTCTATGTCTCAAATCCTAATTAGTAAGGATTGTTATGTGTAATAGCTAATTTTTCTAATATTGGAAGTAAAAACAAAAGAAAAGGGAAAGGGAGAGCTGACAAGCAAAGCCAGGTCTTTACAGTTTATAGTTTTACAATTTACCCCACATAGCTATATATATATATATATATATATATATATATATATATTTTTCGAAAGCCACATAACTATACTTTGTGGTCTATCACACCACCACCGTCCACCTCAATATCTTGACCCACATAAAAATACGATTAGATCTTTTTATCCTTATTGTCTCCCAAAATTGTTTTTTTTTTTTTAGACAACGTTTTTAGCGGGGCACAGAAAACCCCCCACCTTTTACATCATATATTATATGGTTTCAACTTACAATCATTATGGACCGATCATTTTAGGCCTTTTGGTCATTCAAAATGAAAATACGCCTTTCGGAAGTAGAAATTCTTACCTTGCGTGTGTCATGTGTGTAAAATATCATTTTCAAAATCATACATGCAATATCATTTTCAAAATCATATTTGCAATATCGTTTTCAAAATCATAAAATATCACCTCATTGACAAGACAAAAGTTACAAGTATCATGTTTCACAAGAAACACTTATATAAAACAGCACGATATGTCACGCATAATAATTTTTATATATGACAAACTATAATTGCCCCGTTTCATATAAAATTTTCTGTCAAAATGGACTTCATGTTCATGTAGATTTTCCACCATGAAACATAAAATTGCCAATTTAGTGGCACACGTTAAAATCGTGGGTCCAAAAATAACTTTAATTAATTAAAGAAAGTGGACCGTACAGTCAATAATATATCATACCCTTATCTCGTTTCTTCTTTCTCTGATGGAATAATATCTCTCTACTGTTACTTGTCCAAATTGCGAGAGAGGAATGTGATTCGCATGCATCAAACGGTAATAAAATATTTGATAAAAACAATTTTAAAAAAAGGGGTAATAAAATATGGCAATTTAATCGTACAATGTAATAATTAGCTTACGTGGTAGGCGGGGAAGCATATCTCTCCACGGTGCACCGCCACACCATACAATCAGATCAACACCTTTCCCTCTCCCAAACTCCCCCTACATATATCCGTTGCCGTATACGTGCGCTTTTTCCCAGCTAATTAAGCTCAAAACCCAAACACGAAGAAAGCAGAGAGAGAGAGAGAGAGAGAGAGAGAGAGAGAGAGAGCGAAAACATGTCGTTTGGGGTGGAGTTAACGTCGTCTCCGGAGGGTCATGAGGATGCCAACAACGAACGGCTGGATTTGATTGATCCAACGGCTCCCAACTGGTCACTTCCCAGCGAGACTTTTCTCAGAGCAGCTGTGTCTCTCAAGGACCAGGTATGTTACATGTCGTATGTTGAGGTCAGCTTCGTAATTCAACACCTATCGTTGGTGAGATTTGAACTCAGAAATCGCCTCACCTCCTTTAATTTTTTGGATTTTTATTTATTTATTTTTAAATTTCGGATGCAGGTGGTACATGCCACGTGGGAAGGAGGAGGGGATTCGGGTTCGGGTCTGCGGACGGGTATGGTATTGGATCCGACAGTGTATACGGGTTTGCTTGGTACGGCTTTTACGTGTTTGAGGTCTTACGAGGCAACTGGTAACCGGCAGGACTTGGTGCTGTCCGCAGAGATTGTCGACAAGTGCGTGACCGTCGAACGTGCGTCCACAAGGTAAATTACGTTAAATGTTTTGTTACGGGTCTTGTCAGTTGGGAGTTGGGGGTTGGGAGTTACTGAGCTGAAGTAATTACATATATTTTGTTGGGCCTTCTTCCTTTTCAGCATGACAAGTGTCACTTGCTTACCCTTATTAAATATATTAATAAAAGTGTCACTTGCTTACCCTTATTAAATATATTAATAAAATATTAATTGATTACACATAATAAATTAAGTCTCTGTCTGTCTTCCTCCTTCCCCGTGAAGTCCCTCCCACTTTAATTATCAACCGCCCTCTTCCCACCCCACCCCAAACCAGATCCACCCCATTTTTTAGTTAGTAATAAGTGAAGTAATCACAATATGAAAGACCTTTAAAAACAGAAAACAAAATTCGTAAATTAAAATAACATGGAATTACCTTCTTCCCATTTTTGAGGCAGGATATGCCAAGGATATTTGAGCTAATTTGTCTTTATTATTAATGGACATTCTTGGTTTATGCAGGCACGTGACGTTTTTATGTGGTAGGGGAGGAGTTTATGCCATTGGAGCTGTAGTGGCCAATTTGATTGGCGACCATCAAAGGCGTGACTTGTATTTGAACCTTTTCCTTGAGGTATAGATATCGATCTAAGTCTCCAATTCATCTTAATATCTCTGTTGTTTTTTTATTGAGTACAAGCGATTGAGGGAGGGAATTTTACACAAATATTCATCGGGTGTATGTGGGTTTCGAACCTCTGCGCACATGAGTGAAAGTGGAAGAGCTTAACCAACTGAGCTATACCACACTGGCATCTCTGTCGTATTTTTAGTACAACTTCTATTACCTATCTATTTATGGATTTTGTAATATACAATAATGCTATTTGCCAACTTGTATTAAAGAGGCGATCAACAAAGTGGTCAATAAAAATGGTACTAATAGAATCTCTCATAAAATCTTGGAGTATATTCTTACCAAAAAAATCTAACTTGGAATATCTGTACTCTTTTTTTTCCCTCCTTTCTCTTTGGCCCGTTGGAAATATCAGGTCACCTGTTGACATGAGCTTACCACATTTCTGCCCCAGCTTACCACCTTGGTTTGATATTTATGCGCTTCCTACAATGACAGTTTTTCTTATGATAAATATATGTAGGCGTATATTTCTTCAAAATTGAAGTTCCCGACTAGAAGTCTTTGCCTCTGTGCCAAGGTTTCAATATATTAATACTTGAAATGATGTTCGTATCAAGTTTTAAAATCTATACATTCTACAAAGTCAAAAGATGTTGCTTGTACGGAAAATTAAACCAACCGTCTGTGCTAATACATGCAACTTTATATGGAAGCTTATCTGCAATTAAAACACAGGAGGGTTTATGTGTCTGTCTGTTAATTATAATTTGTGTCTGTGCCGGGGCAAACTTTTCCTGTTTTTGGATCAGCTCCTTCCCAATCCTAGAGATGGAGTGGATTGTTTTCCCCTCTTAGGATAAGTTTAACGTAGTGAGCAAAATTGCTCTTATTAGGATAAGTTTGCAAGATGTCAGGGACTTAAATTACCAACTAATGTAGTTAGCACCTCCCTCAAAATTATCTTTACTTTAAAACTTGTATGGTTGATAATGGCCAGTCAGTTGGGTTGGATGGTTCAATGTATCTGCTCTAAATTTTGTTTTGATCGAACCTTTAAAGCAGGAAGATTAGGTGCCGGTTTATGTAACACTTATTTGGTTGATCATGTATAGGTAGCACAAGAGAAGGCCCTCTCAGTTGGGCCAGAGGAAGGTGGTTTTGGAATGTCATATGATCTTCTACATGGCAGAGCTGGTTTTTTATGGGCAGCTTTGTTCATAAACAAGTATCTTGGACAAGAGAAGGTGCCAAGTGATCTTCTAATGCCTGTGGTGGATGCTGTGTTGGCTGGAGGTAGGGCAGGTGCATCTGATAACCCTTCCTGCCCACTCATGTACAGGTGGCATGGGACAAGGTATTTAGGGGCAGCCAATGGCCTGGCTGGAATTTTGCAAGTCCTACTTCACTTCCCACTTTCTAAAGAGGATGCAGAGGATGTGAAGGCAACTCTCAGATATATGATGGCTAATAGGTTCCCTCATAGTGGAAACTACCCTTCAAGTGAAGGGAACCCCAGAGACAAGTTTGTGCATTGGTCTCATGGTGCAGCTGGCATGGCCATAACCCTGTGCAAGGCATCACAGGTTGGTTGCCTCTCCTGCACAAATTTACTTTTCCTAATGCAATAATGCTGGAGGGATTACATGATATAATTAATCACATAAAGTGACCGTTGGTAGGTTAATTGATAGTTTAATTATAATACTGAGTGAATGTGGTCAGAAGATATGATCCCTTTAACATTTTCCTTTAGCAAGGCTTCAAAGTATAGAGGTCCATTCATTGCCCTCAATTGTGTACAATGCATTGAGAATTTATGTTATGGTGCTTGGCCTTTTCTTCTGAATCCAAAATCCTCGAAGTTTGCTAGCACAAAATGGTCCATGTATGTGTGTATTTCTTGTTTGTCTGTCTGTCTACTAATCTAGACGAATTAATGGCTGCTTGTCTCTTTTCTTCTTTAGGTGTTTCCAGGGGACAGGGAATTTCGTGATGCTGCGATAGAAGCAGGAGAAGTTGTGTGGAAGAATGGCTTGCTGAAGAAGGTAGGACTTGCTGATGGTGTGGCTGGGAATGCCTATGCCTTCCTTTCTCTCTACCGTCTGACCGGGGAAACCATATATGAAGGGAGATCAAAGGCATTCGCAAGCTTCTTGTATCACAATGGTAGAGAACTTGTGACTGTGGGGGACGCTCATGGGGCTGAACATGCCTATTCCCTTTTTCAAGGACTTGCCGGAACAGCTTGCCTCTTGTTTGATCTGCACGTGCCCGAAAACGCCAGTTTCCCAGGTTATGAACTGTAGGAAATTGGGGAAACTTTATCTGCGAATTAAATCTTCTTATTATGAGATGAAGTGGAAAAATGTTAGTATATGATCGTATCCTAACGTGTGTATATTTTAGTGTGTACTTAAGTGAGCAGTTGTAATCTTAAATTCCATAATATATAAAGTGGAAAAATGAGATTGTTGGTCCCAAACACACCAGGTTTGATTGCCCCTCGTGTCTTGAAGTCAACCGGCAGAAATATATTGGTTATGAATGGGTTTGTTTGTATGCTGAAATTAGAGTACTTTGGTAGCTGGATAGGGATAAATAAAGCCCAAACTATTGAAAGGGGTCATGATGCGAAGCAAATTTTAATTAAGAGTTGTTTGCAATTGCTTGTTATGTGCAAGCGTTGAAGGATCACGCCTCCACCAACTTAATATATGTTCTTATCCATGTTGGAAAAACAACAATCAGTGACTAATTAAAACAAATATATAAACAGAATTTGTAACAAACTGTAATACATAATGTAGTATATAAACAATAAATTAAACTGATTTGGATTCGAGATAGAGGCTTGCAGATTTGATACAATGTCCTAAATACAGTAATTTCACCCCTTCTCCGTGCTTGAAGTTCTACAGGTGACTGCCTCCAGAATTCAACTATCTGTATTCTAAGCCCTAGCACTCGGACTTAGAATCTGGCAAACGTTTTTTGTTTTCCTCTCAGACAAGATGAAATGCTTGTAGAATGCTTTTTTCTGTGTTTTACGAATGAGGCCTTGTTCGATTTAAATAAAACTCTGAAACCTTATCAGAAGGGTCACAACTTTTAGCAAACAGTTAATTAAACTAATCCAAATTAATAAAAAATTATTAATTCGAAACAAAAAAATTAATTTAAATCTGAAAGTGCCCCAAGGCCCAAAGCCCATCTTTTTTACCATTAAATATTATATAATTTTATATAATATTCAAAGCCCAAATCGTTTTTTGAAGCCCAATTTGCTTCCACTTAGCCCACTTCCATTTACTAAGTGTGGGACTTTACTAAGTGTAAAGACTTCTCACTCTTATAAAGACCTCACTCTTTCTATTTTCTACCAATGTGAGACAAATGTTCTTGAATTTCATTCAAACTTCCAACAATACCCCACATTTGAATCGAAATTCTAGACCCCACATTTGAAATGTTATACTTATAGTGCTAAATGAATGTAATGCATTTGAGAGGAAGCAGATGTTATATACATCATGAAAAGTGTCTTTTGGACTTGAACTTACCCTAGTGAAAACATATCGGATTTGCTTGGTGACGCAATGGATATAATTGATCTTGAACTGTTCACCGCTATAGTAAACCTAGACAATATGTCTCACACATATAACATCTGAACAAACGTTAGTTCATACGTTTTTGTTCATTTTGGTCCTGAACATATCCCAGTTCCATGAAAGCTTTAGAGAATTTAGCCTTTTTTCGTTATCATAAATGTGACACCACATTTACTCCCATATAGGTGACACCAATTAAGAGTTTTCTGTCTAAACTCCTCTTAATAAGATATTAGTGTCATTAAATGCAAAGCATAACCTTCACATCAACAAACAACACACTAACCATCATAGGAATGAGTTGAATTGTGTGTTCAACTTTTGAATCTTACCCAACTAGTTTGCCTATTGAACCTGTTAAGATTTCAGATGGACGGACCCTTGGCCCACCACTAGCAACATCGATATTGTCCCCAACTTAAACACCTGTTTAGCAGGTGCGGGGTTTTATACAAAAGGCCTCGATGTTATTAGGAGTGAAATCATTTATTATATGGGACTTTCTATTTTGTTAAGTTTCCGATGTGGGACTCGTGTATCCTTCAACACTCCTCCTCACGTATGACCACTTTTTAGTGGGCCACACGTGCAACCAATTCCACATCGGTCACTTTTTTTATTTTATTTTAAATTTGGGGTTTGTTTGATTTTGATTTAATTTGCGGTTTTTGTTTGATTTGAGTTTGTTTGATTTGGTTTAACCGGGCCTAGTCAACTGACCCATTCTGATACCATGCAGGAAGTTGATGTTCCACCCAAAACCAATTGGCAATGGGGGGAGTAATCCAACTCCATATAAGCACTTGCTAGGTTTCTTAGTTTTTCAATGTGGGACTTTTTACCTTCACATTCTCACACGCCCCCACACGTGTGGCGAATTTTCAAGCCTAACACTTGGACAACACATATTGGGTGACGTGAAGCACGTGTGGCCATTGGGCTTTCACACGTGGGCTAACCCGCTCTGATATCATGAAGGAAGTTGAGGTTTCACCCCAAAACCATATGGTTTGAATACTTTAGGTTGTTCTTTATTCTTCTCCATAAGGAGGTATATATAGGAGTTTACATATGATGGTTTTACAAGGAATTAGATATAGTAAAGAATTAGGAAAGTATCTCCTAATTGTACAATGATTTATCACTTATATAAAAAATAGGAAAGTAAATCCCTTGATTAATTAGGAGACTCACGTCAACACTCCTCCTCAAGTTGGTGCATATATATGACGAATGCCCAACTTGGTAAGTGAGTCATGAAATACTTTTCCACACTCACAGCATATGCAATATCTGATCTTGGAGGACGTATGAAGAGTAGAACCTTTGGTGGTGGTGATAGAAGAAGGAGTCTAGGTTAACCGCATGCTTCTGTGAGTCTGCAATAAGATGGAGAATCGTATGGGTTCTTGACATCGCAGCGGAAGTAAGATGTGATATGAGAAGGTGAGGAAGGTGATGTGAGAAATTTGATGTAGGAATTTGATGTAGGAATTGCATTTAAAAGGTATGTGTATAAGATTTGATGGTATGCGTTTAGGGATTTCCCCATTTGGCCCCATGGGTTTTTCATAAATTCTTGTTAAGGGCGTGTTCATGGGATTCGGTTCGTACATGTTTGCAGCATCGTAATCGTACTTATCCTCCACAATCATGTTATGGAGGATGATGCATGTCATCATTATGCTGATTAGCACCTCCTCATCAAACAGACGCGCCGCACCTCTTATAATAGCCGACCGGGCTTGGAGGATACCAAAGCACCTCTCCACATCTTTTCTGTAACCCTCTTGATAGGCAGCAAATAATTTTTGCTTCTGGGATCGAGGATGCGGAATTGATTTAACAAATGTGGTTCACCTTGGGTAGATGTTGTCAGTTAGATAATACCCATTTTGGTATACGATATTGTTGATTTCATAGGTGATATTCGGGGCTTCACTTCTCAAAACATCGTTGAACATCGGGGATTGACCCAGGACATTCAAGTTATTTTGAGATTCGGCAACTCCGAAGAAGGCGTGCCAAACCCATGTATCGAATCCAACAACGGTTTCAAGGATGATACTTTTTTGCCCTTTCCTATTTCCAGAATCTCATTGCCAAGCAGTTGGGCAATTCTTCCATTGTCAGTGCATGCAGTCGATGCTACCAATCATTCCTGGAAATCCTCAAGCTTCGGCTTTTTGTAGAAGCCGTTGGAGGTCCCTGGGCGTAGGTTTGCGTTGGTACTCCCTGGTGTACAGAGTTTCGACTGCATCACAAAATCTCACCAAGCTCTCCAAAGCAGTGGACTTCCCCATCTGGGCAATCTCATCCACTGATCAACAGATGACCCATACGCATTCGTATAACAGCTGTGAACTTTTGCTCGGGAAGAAGTCCCAAATTTCCAACAGCATTTTTCTTTTGAACAAAGTATTAATCATAATTGCAAATATCATGCATGACTTTATTGAACAAATGGGGTTGCATTCTATATCACGCTCGAAAATGAACATAAAAGTACAAAGAAGTTGGGATAAAATAATCTTTCAGAAGATTCTTACCTCGAGAATGTCTATGTCTGTCCGCATTCGGGCCACGGCCTTCTTGTGAACCACGACGGCTCTGGTTTTCTTCATCAAGCAAAGCCACTGCCATGACAATTTGCAGATCTAATTCTCTCTGCGCCCTTTTGCCTGTAGCTCGTCTGTGCCTTCTTTCTCTAGTTTCTCGCTCTTGCCTCACCAAGACCTCGTTCATGTCTGCCATTGAGAATGGAGTATGAGTTCTAAAATCTGAGAAATGAAAATATAGAGAAGATATGGTGTGAGAGGTATGAGCTGAGCATCTGGTTTTATAGAAAAATTTAGGCAGATAGAGATGACACGTGGCGTAATTTTAGATGGTGAAAATCTTATCTGAAATTTGAAATTTATCTGAAATTTGAATTTTGAAATGTATCTGAATTTTGAATTTTGAAATTTGAAACCGAAAATCTTATCCGAAAAATATATCCAATTATGAAATATGAATAGTATTGACACGTAGGAGCCCAAAAATCTTATCCGAAAATATTATTCAAACTAATTATTTAGGTAAAAAAATTTGTTTAAAAAAAAAAAGAATAGTATTTGCCCTTTGTCATGGCAACTGTTGGAAACACACATTACTTTTTGAAAGGGCAACCACTATTCACGTAAATAGTAGCTGCCCTAGCCCTCCCTCTCTTGCCATGGCAAATGGCAAACTGCTTCTAAGGGTAAGGCAAAGGCAAGGCAAGGTTTGTCACTATTAACGTGAATAGTGGCAGCCTTGCCTTTCTTGGTTCCACCCCAAAAGGCAAGGGCAAGGGCAAGAGCAATTACTATTCACTTTAATTTATTTTCTATTTTTTATACTTAAACCATTAATTTTGATAAGCTTTTCGAATAAGATTTTCGGTTGTCACGTGTCACTATTTATTATAAAATTCTCACCTAAAATTTCAGATAACATTTTCAGGTAAAATTTTTGAATTAAATTTTCGAATAGGATTTTTGGTTGCCACGTGTCCATAATTATTATAAGAATTCACATCTCACTTATCATATAATTGAAATACTTCCAGTCCTCATAATCCGACACAATCAAGTACAAGGACGACTCAATCATTGGCTGAGGCGGTTCAACTGGATCACGACTTGGGGGAGTATTTTCCTTCGGATGACGTAATAGTGCCATTATTTCTGACACAGAACGCACCACTAGACCCGACTGCGGGCATTATTCACTTGAGGAGCCATGTGTAATGGTTTTCCTCTTTTTTGTTTTGCCTTGAAAAATCTATTAAAAAAATAAAATTGGTAATGCAAGAAATATAAATTTTAAAAATGACATTAAATTGAATAAAATGACAAAAAAAATTTTTTTAACCTCGTCCCCAATATTTTGACCTCTTCAAACGTTTGTCCACGACCCTTCGGCTTCGATGGAAGAGGCTATTTGTATTTTTGCACAAATAGAATTTTATAGTAGAAAATTTGGTGTGGAAAGTGAAAAATATTGGAAGGAGATGAATTTGTATGAAGATTTGGTGTGGAAAGTGAATAATATTGGTAGGTATTTATAGAAAAAAATTCCATAATTTTTTGATATTTTTTACATATTTTATAGTTTTTTTTAAGCCAAAAATTGGACAACCGTTGAATTGGAGGCTCCAGGAGAAGCCACGTGGCTTGTAGCCGTTGGTTTCTGTGGGTTGGTGGGTCAGTAATTATTATTATTTTTGAAAAACAACTGTGATTGGGGGCAACAGCCCATTCCATTTTTTCCTGTGGGCTTGTCTGGGCTGGTGGGTCCCACACCTTGTCCGAGCTTGACTGCGCGCGCTGGAGGGTGGCTTTGTGGCCTGGGGCTGCCATTTGTCCGGGTTTGGGCTTGCGCTAGAGGTGCTCATATGGAGATAGAGGCTTGCATATTTCGCCCATTTTCAGTGCTTGAAGTTCAATGGACGTCTATCTCCCAGGACTCAACTCTTATTTACGTTCAAAATCCCAACAAATCTTAAATTTGGTGTGCAAGAATACACAAGAATATTATCTCTCTTTTTGGTATAGGTTTTCATCAGTCTTAATCAGTGGTTAACTTGACATGAAATGTCATTCATATCACCATTGAAAAAGATATTGCATTCTTTCTTCCTTGATAGGGATATATGATTATATGCACCTCCCTTGTATACTGCTAACAGAAAAGGAGGGTTTCCCCATCTCTGCATGCACATATATAGCTGGCTGCTGTGCATTATTTAGACAGCTTGTGCTAGAAAACAACAAAAAAACATGACTTTAAAGTTAAAACGCCACAAACACTTGGGTGTAGCAAGCGCGAGCGTCCAATAATCGAAGCTATTAAATCGAGCAAGATTAGATCCAAATGATGGGCAGTCAAGATTAATTATATGTTGTTGATACGGAGTGTGGGCCAAACTTGTCGAATAGCGAGAGGTTAGCGATGGCTGTACGCACAGGTGTTTGATGTCGGAGAGAAAACAGCTTTTCAGGGGATAAGAATGTGGATTGTTATAAGAAAACACTTCCAAACATATAAGCGAATTGAAATAAGAACTCGACTCGATTGTACAGGTAAATATTCTGAACCATTTGAATTATAAATCTTCTTGCAATCCAATTAAGTGAGATTTAGAGGGGTATCATATTGGATAGGATTGTTTTTATCCTTAGAATCAAGAGTTTGGATGAATTTTTATTTTAATATTTTGATAAGGTGTTTTATAATCACGTCACATGTACGTTTAGAGCTGGATTAACATGTATATATTAAAAATTGGCACATGTTCATCGTAACAAAATCATGTTTTACGAGAAATTCTAATATTTGGCATCCCAAAATAGGTGGGTAAGATTACTTTTTCAAAGACTGGACCATTGTATTTTGGTATGATGTGACATTAATCGTCTTATTCTACGACAACCACACAGAAGAATCGCTCTGACCTCATAACCAACTTACAATTTGGACCACTAGCTCAACAAGGGCAAGATGTAAGGGAATTATTAGAATTTTTTTGTGTCTGAAATTATTAGACTTTGAAGCAAGCTAATTTGTTTTAATATTTAAAAGCATGTTTATTTCGTCCGCAACATGTTTGCCGTTGCCTACACCGTACGGCAATCACTATTGCGAGTGCTGTCAAGTGCTGTCAAGTGCTAATTTAGCTGATCAGTCTCCTATCTGTTTAAAAGCACTTCAAATATTTGAGCTTATGCTCTAATAAATTGTACCCATTCATTTCTTAGGTCATAATTGAAAGATTATCCTCATAAAAATTCACTTAAATCGGGAAGCATTTAGTTATCAACGGTAACTAAATAAATAGACAAAAATAACATTTTTCAATAAATAATGAAAATATTCACAATAATAATCATAGTGTTATAAATATATGGAATGGTTATTTACTCAAATGGTCTTTAAACTTATACCTGAGTTACATTTTGGTCCCTTAACTAAATTATTCGTTCAAATGATCTACCAATTCTTTATTAATCGGGGCTTTGGTCCTACCATTACATTCTATCAATATTGCCGTCAAATATAAGAGAAAAACGGTTCAATTAAATAAAATAGTAGATAAATTAAAAACTAAAAATCAAAAGGAAAAAAAAAACCTATTTCCCAACTCCCAGCACCTAGCCCCCAGCCCGATAACCTCATTGCCCCAGCGCCCCATCTTCTCTTCCCCACAACCTATCCTCTCTTCCCCTTATCCTCCTCTGCAACATCATTATCAGGGCGCAGAGGTCAAGAAATTGGCTCTGGCGAATGTGTTCAAGAAGTGGTTGCGGGTAAGGCTCGGGAGTGGGTTGCGGCTAGAGGTGGGGGTGGGGGGTGGGTGTGGGGTATGGGTTGCGACTGAGGCTGGGGTGGTTTTTGAGGAGAAAAGAATATATATATATATATATATATATATAGAGAGAGAGAGAGAGAGAGAGAGAGAGAGAGAGAGGTGTGGTTCGTTGGGTTTTTTTGGGTTATTTTTTGTTGTTTTTAATTAATTTTAAAAATAAAGGAAATTTTGTATTAATTTTTAATCATATATTTTTATTTTTTAATTGTCAAAAGTCTTATTTACCCTCACAAAATGTCGCATGTGCTACTCACATGACTAAATTTAACAGAAAATGTAACGGTAGGACCAATGCTTCGATTAATAAAGAAGTGGTGAACCATTTGAACAAATAATTTAGTTGATGGACCAAAGTGTAACTCGGGTATAAATTTGAGGACCATTTGAGTAAATAACCCATAGATGGAATATGGATGGCCTATAATTAGAACCTACAATTTATGAGTTGATTTCTTATGGTTGTAAGCCTATAAATAGATGGTTATCAAAGATGAACGATACAAGTTGATATAGCAAATTCTATTGTCCTTCTTTTCTCTTTTCTCTTTTCTCTCCACAATTTCTCTATAGTTTTATAACACATAGCTAATTAAGGGATTTCTGATTTAGGTGAATTTCATAAGGATGATCCTTTTTTGAGGATATAAGAACGAACAATTTCCAACAATGAGATTACATTATAGAGTATGCCAAATTAATTGGTTAGTGTTGTATCAATTTATTAACTAGTTAGCAATTGAATGCTATTGTATCTTGTACAACAAGCAAACAAAATCCTTGAATTTATAGTACATGAGTTAGACTTAAAGTGAAGTAATATATCAAGACAAATTAATATATAATTTACTTCTTCTCATAAACATCCGGCTAAAAAATGAAAGTATATAGCATCCATTAATATGGTGAATAAAATTGGAGAAATATAATTTCCTTCAATTCAATCCCATGAAAATGAAAACCACAAGGTATGTTTATGTTGGAAGGATGTTCTTATTTAAATTTTAAAAAATTACATTTCGATATTTAATGATAGGTTTTCCAGTTCTCTTTTAAGAATGATCCGATTGGTTCAATTGCAAAATTATTAAGTTATTTGAGTATTCGATTATTATTTTAGTTTTATCTAACGAAATGTATTTTTGTTTTTATACATTCGAGGAGATGATTAAATAGTTTTATATTTGAATTATTTTTTCAAAGTACGACCCCGTGTAAATATTAAAAATAGACGAATTCGATCGTTGAGTTATATTTTGAAGTAGCCTTTGAAGATACATGCATTTGGTTTGAAATAAATACATGCTTTCAAAGCGTCATAATTAATACCAACATTGTTTTTGGAGTGCTGCTATTTCTACTCATGTCCTATTTCCTCATTTACCTTATCTTTCCACCCACCATGTAAATTTAAAAAAACACAATCCTATCTTTCCACCCAAAATTATTCCTAAAATACCCTTTAATTAATACCTTCCTTCCTCTCTCTCTCTCTTCCCGTCTTCTCTCTATCTCTCTCTCACGCCCCACCACTTTGCCACTATACCCACAATATATGAGCATGGCTTGACTTCTTAAGATTAAGGAGGAATTCCTCCTCAATTTTAAGGAGCCAAGCTTTTTCCATTTGAATCTATCAAGTATGAAAATTTATTGGCAATTGATGCATCTTATTTTCCATCTCCTAACAACCAAGTGGTTAATTTACAATTTCTAATATTCCAGAATGATTTTTAAGTTGAATCAGAGAACCCAATATGTTAAATTCAGAGAGACGGGCCAGCGGCCCCATACTAGCAACACAGGTATTGTCTCCAACTTAACCACCTACAAAACCCAGTAGGTGTGGGGTTTTATCATAAAATGCCTCGGTGATATTAGTAGTGGAACCATTCATTATATGTTGTATTTTATTTAGTCAAGTTTGTGATGTGGGACTTATATTCTTCAGCACACCCCCTCACATGGGACCACTACATAGTGGGCCACATGTGGAGCCAAGTCAGGCCCAGTTAATCAACCCGCTCTGATATCATGTTAAATTTCAAAAAGACGGGCCATCGGCTCACTACTAGCAACATCGATATTGTCCTCAACTTAATCACCTACAAAACCCAATAGGCGTAGGGTTTTATCACAAAAGGTCTCGGTGATATTAGTAGTGAAACCATTCATTATATGTTGTATTTTATTTATTCAAGTTTCCGATGTGAGACTTTATATTCTTCAACACACCTCCTCAAGTGGGAGCATCACATAGTGGGCCACATGTGGAGTCAAGTCCACATCAGAGTCCAACATTCAAGCCCAAAACGTGAACACCACGTATTAGGTAAGGGTAAACATTCAAGCCCAACATGTGCACACCACATTTGGGTAAGGGTAAATGCCCAATTCTGGCCCAGTCAATCAACCTGCTCTGATACCATGTTAAATTTCAGAGAGACAAGCCAGCTGCCTAATACTAGCAACACAGATATTGTCCCTAAGTTAACTATCTAAAAGCCCAGTAGATGTGGAGTTTTATCACAAAAGGCATCGGTGATATTAGTAGTAGAACCATTCATTATATATTGTATTTTATTTCGTCAAGTTTTCGATGTGGGACTTATATTCTTTAACACGCTCCTTCACGTGGGACCACCACATAGTGGCCATACGTAGAGGTAAGTTCACATCAGAGTCAATCATTTAAGCCCAACACGTGAACACCACATATTGGGTAAAGGAAAAGGCCCAATTCAGGCCCAGTCAATCAATCCGCTCGAATACTATGTTGAATTCAGAGAAACGGGCCAGCAAACAACTACTAACAACACTGATATTGTCCTCAACTTAACCATCTACAAAGCCCACTAGGTGTGGTGTTTTATCACAAAAAGGTCTCGGTGATATTAGTTGTGGAACCATTCATTATATATTGTATTTTATTTAGTTAAATTTTCGATGTGGGACTTATATTATTCAATATTGATGTAGAAGGGTATACAGATGCTGATTGGGCTGGTTCAGTCACTTATAGACGTTGTACATCTAGGTATTTCAAATTTGTTGGTGGTAATATTGTTACTTCGAGGAGTAAAAAGCAAAACGAGGTGTCTAGGTCTAATGCTGAGGCCGAGTATCGTGGGATTGCACAAGGTGTGTGCAAGTTACTATGGTAGAGAATATTGTTGTGAGATCTTGGGTTTGGACCCTAGAAACCCATTGATTTGTATTGTAATAATAAAGCTGCAAATGCGATTGCTCATAACCATGTGAAACATGATCATACAAAGCACGTGGAGGTTGATTGACGTTTTGTTAAAGAGATGTTGGATGCTGAAATTATTTCTTTTCCGTTTAGATCATTCGAGTATCAACTGGCAGACGTTCTTACAAAAGCTGTGTTTACTACGATCTTTCTCAATTTGCTTGAGAAGTTGGGCATGTGTGATATCTTTGCTCCAACTTGAGAGGGAGTATTAGCGAGATCCTAGTGTAATTAGGAGATTTATTTCCTAGTCTATTAAAACTCTATTTCTTTCCTTTTGTACAGATATTGTCTAATTAGGATTTTATCTTGTTTCCTAATTTAACCCTACTAAAGTTACACCCTTATATTATAAATACCTCCTTTTGGAGAATGAAATACAACCTGAAATTATTCTTCCCATATTGTTTGACTCAATGTTAAATTTTATTTAGTTGAATTAGAAACATGGAAAAGAGAAATAGAGTAGGTTTGCCAGTAGTGAGGAGTAGAGGAGTTAGCGCTACTGCGATGGGGTGGGTTAGCTAACAGGTGTATCATTTTTTGTTCAATTTTTATAAGACCTAACAATGTTAAATTGAGGTTTTGTTCAATTCTTCGCAGTGTTGAATGGAAAGGTGGCAATTAAGACTTCGTTGGTAGGGGTTTTTGTTCAATAGGATCGTGTTCGACATTAGGGATGAAGTAGGCAATGAATGGTTATTTAATTGTTTGGCTACAGATGCAATAGTTTATATTCGACTTTAATAAAAGATTCTTCTTTCTTCCTGGAAAAAAGAAGAAGGCCAAAAGTCACTTTTGGTTCCTGTAGTTGACACTTCAATCACTTTTGATCATGTAGTTTCAATTCCGTCAATTTTGCCATTGTAGTTTCATATTTGTAGCAACTTAAGGACAATCATAATTTCTGTCAAATTATTCTTAACTTATGTTATCTATTCAGGGGTATTTTGGTCCAAACTTGCATCCCCTCCCCAACAAGCCAACACTCAAGAACAGTGCCACCTAACCCCAACTAGCCACCATACCCTTGTAACTAACCTTCCACCACAGCCTCCCAAGGCCGCCCCAACCCCATGATATCAAGGACTTATAGATCTATCGGTATTTAATAATTTGTGCAAGAAAAGTAGTCAATGTTAAAATAAATAAATAACGAAACAAGAACATAATCAACAATTGAACAAAAACATAACGAACCCAAAACATAATTGGGCTAAAATCAGAGGGGCAACAGCTCTCCACAACCCCCACCAAAAGTCCCACAAAAAATCAGAAGGGCTAGCTGTGGTTGGGTAGGGACTACACCTGACTGTTGGCGGATTGGGGGAGGGGATGCAAGTTTGGACCAAAACAACTCTAAATAGATAACAAAAGTTAGAATAATTTGGAGAAAATTATAATGGTCCTTAAATTGCTACAATTATGAAACTACAATAACAAAATTGAAGGAATTGAAACTAGAAGGTCAAAAGTGGTTGAAGTGCTAAACTATATAGACCAAAAGTGACTTGTGACCAAAAAAAAAAAGTGAACATGTGTTAAAACTAGGGTTGGCAATGGGTCGTGTCGTGTCGGGATAGTAAACATGTCAAGAATACTCAACCCAAACCCAACCCATTTAATAAATGTGTCGTGTCGAGTTCGGGTCGTCTTAAACAGGTTACCTGGTTAATAACCTGTTTAATAAAAAGTAGTAGCAACTAATAAAGCAACATCAATATGTACAAAGAACCATAAACTTCGACGACCCGTGATTAAATTTCATAAATAATAACATGTATGTTACAAATTTCACAACTGAAAAAAATTAAATAAAAAACAAAGAGAGGAGATAAAATATAAGGAAAAGAAAGAAAAAAAAATAGAGAGAGAGGAGAGAAGAGAGAATGAAAGAAAGAAAAAAAAAAAGAGAGAAAAGAGAAAGGAAAATAAAGAAATGTTGAATCTTGGTTTATACAAATATAACTTGGAAAATCTTTTATGTATACATATACATTGTAACAAAATATATATATATATATATATGTATATATATATATATATATGTACATCTAAAACCAAATGAAAGTATTTCACGTGGTATTAGCTACTGACAATTTAATGAAAAAATAATTTGTGATATGTATATTTGTTCATTCTTTAAAAAAAAAAAAAAAAAAGTGTTAGTCTTGCTCTAGACAAGCACACATATACTCCTATCATGATTCATAGGTAACAAGCACACATATGCATTTTTGTTATATAGTATAGTCAAAAATACATAATCTTAAAGTGATATGTACTCTTATACATGTGCACTTATATGTGTGTGTATATATATATACATATATATATCAGAGAGCTTCCATTGAGGGATCCCTCAAATAAGTTATTTGAGGGACACCCATTGTAGGCCCTTCTCTAGATTGTATTTCACTAATCTAAACCGTCTATTTTGTAGATACTCATTCAAAGATCATTTCTACAAAAAAATTACTTGAATCCGATATCATTTGATCACTCATTTGAGTTATTGAAATTTTAGTACTTTCTTGAAGCACTGTGTTTATTGATTTTGTAAGACACAATTGGATATCGAAACGGTTTTCGATTTGTCTAATTTTTTGTAAGGATGATTTATGAATGAAGACTTAAAAAATAGATGGTTTGGATCATTTGAAAAAAAAAATTGTAGAGTACCTTAAAAGGCGTCCATCAAATAAAATTATTTGAGGGATCCTTCAATAAAAGGGGACTGTATATATATACATATATATATATATATATATTAAACCTTTAGTATATATAGGCATGTGTATAATTCTGATATATACATGTATGTGTAAGCATGTTCATAGTTGCTGGGATTTCATTGTGCATATTTGTAGCTTGCACAAAGGTAGATCTGGTGTGAAAATTTGAGTGTGGAAACATAACATTTTCATGTGTTGTTTCTTAGTTTGAAGAATGAGCAAGGGATAAATTCATTTTTTTTTTTTCCATTCTTTCTTGAAGTTGAAAAATAAAAGAATTTCGAGAAGAAAAAAAATGTGTCTGGTCGCAATTGAAATGTTAAAGAAAAAATAAAAGATAAATAAATAAAAAAGACATGTGAAATTCTACATTTTTTTTTATTTAAAAAAAAAAACAGCTTGTAGAAACATTATAAATATCAACTTGTGTAACTTATAATCACAAAGTTGTGTGTAGCAAGATGGATAAGGTGTTAGAAATGAATGAAAGTGGTAATGGTTCGAAACTCATTGTGTGCATTTTGGAGTGTTAATTTTCTTTCATTTTTTCGCGGTTGACACGACCCGTTTAATAAACGGGTTAAATAGGTTTTTTAGCAGGTTGGCGGGTTGATCCGAAACCCACCCGTTTATAAATGGGTCAACAGCTGATTGACCCGAAAATGACCCATTTTTTAATCGTGCGGGTTCGTGTCGTGTTTTTTCCATGCTGATTTCGAGTCGTGTAACAGGTCGTATCGGAAATTGCCACCCCTAGTTAAAACTTTAAATATGAGACTGAGGGAATTAGAAGTCATTTTACAAAGGATTAAATTTATATTTAAAATTTTAAACATAAGGTGGGTGGAGAAATGAATATAAAGCACTCTATTTTTGTTGTATGCAATCTGAATGAGCATGCTATGGCTATGCCTATGCACCTAAACTAAAATTAAAAGTTAAAATTAAATCTAATATAAATGGTATATATCACAGGTGATGGATGAATTTTTGATTTTTGATTTTTTCTGAAGTTTGTATTAAAAGATAAAAATGAGTTTTGAATCTTTAGAATTGGCGTTGGAAAAGGACAGGGCTAGGGAAGGTGTGGTGCAAAGGTTAATTTTTATTTATTTATAAATTATGTTTTATTATAATTATTTTTAGTTATAGTGAGTTGACAGAATGACTATTAAACTTAACTAAAATTTTAACGAAGATAGACATAAATAGTGACTTACAACATTTTACAAAGTTTAAGTGGTTAAAAATAAATATTCAAAATTCAAGTGATGTTAGTGCACATGCCCAAAAACCCAAGTGATATTATGCAAATTTCACAATTTTTAAACATAAGGTGGGCGGAGAGTCTGATTGCGTTGTTTCAAATTCCAAGAAGGATGAAATGCAGGCAACATCCCAAAAGAAATGTGTGGAGCCTACCATCCAATTGCACGACATATCTCACTGTCCTCCCTCTCCACCGTCCGCGTCATCTTTTGGTCCTACCTTCTGTTGCTTATCCCCTCCCCTCGTAGACCCAAGGAATTGTTCCCTCCACTCAAAATAAATGCTCTTTTACTCGCTGAGAGTACCCAAAATATTTACCCGCCAAACTTAAGCGAACAGCTGCCATTAGCATCTCCAAAACGACACGTCGTAGTCTTGTAACGGCGAGTAAGACCAACTAACACATTCGAGAGCACGACAACAGAGATAGTGGTCGGTCACAACTTGGTCATGTCTGCTGGTGATCGTAACCACTCAAAAATCGGCACGTGGAATTGCTGCTCTTCTTATTTCTTATGTTCCACGAAGACTTTTTAGACAGTCTACTGGAGCATAGGAGGAGGGGATATAGCCAAAGCTTAACCAACAAGCTTTACATCTTTTTGCATTGCTGCCAATTCAGAATTAAAGACCTTGAAAAACCCATGAAGATGCTTCACGCAAGCAAGTAGACAAGGGCAGAGAATTTATACACAATTTAGAGAGAGAGAGAGAGAGAGAGAGAGAGAGAGAGAGATTGTTGATACAGCAATGGAGCGCTATGAGATATTGAAGGATATTGGGTCTGGGAATTTTGGGGTTGCAAAACTGGTTAAGGACAAATGGAGTGGGGAGCTCTATGCTGTGAAGTTTATTGAAAGAGGGCTGAAGGTAACATATGCGTCTTTCATTTTTTTCTCTTTCATTGATATGAAATTTTGATTCTTGGGTCTCCTTTTTTTTCCCATTAATCTTGATAGGTGAGATTTTATTACCTGGGTTTTGGTTTTTTTTTTTCATGGAGGGACTAATTTGAAGCATTCTTCTGTGTTTACAGATTGATGAGCATGTACAGAGGGAGATTATGAACCACAGGTCCTTGAAGCATCCCAATATAATAAGATTTAAAGAGGTATAACTCTGAGTTTGATCTCAAACTTTAATGAAATAGTTATATTCGTATCTCAATGAGAAAAGTTTCTGCAAAGCTACGTTAGTGGTCTGCAACTTGCAAGAACTCTTAGAGAATCAGCACTACTTTTTGTTAATAACAGAACATGCTTTTCTATCTCCACTTGTTTTAAAGACTCTACCCTTTTCCTCCATTATCTTGGCATTGGAACCGGGCTGGCTACAGTGAACAATTGATGCTTATATAGTTGGTTTTCAATGAGTAATTTCAAGGGGTTTAGCATATTTGAAATCAGATGAGATTTTTCCCTTATTTATTTGACTGTATGTCTGTTAACTTTTGCAGGTCTTGTTAACACCAACCGACTTGGCCATTGTCATGGAATATGCAGCTGGAGGAGAGCTTTTTGAAAGAATATGCACTGCTGGTAGATTCAGTGAGGACGAGGTAAAAATTAGAACAAATTCAATGCTAAAAGAATATCCAGCTTATATATATATATATATATATATATATATATTTGGGTTTTCTTTTCTTCAGCTACAAATGATTAGAAATTTTAGTAGCTGTTTTGGGTTTTTTTTTCCTTGATTTCCTGATACTTTACATGGGTTTCTTTAGGCAAGATATTTCTTTCAACAGCTGATTTCAGGAGTCAGTTATTGCCACTCAATGGTAAAAACCTCAACCTATCAAAATCATAATTAAAGTTTTCTTTGTTGTAATTATCTCCAATCTTTATCTTGACCTTCCATCCATCCCTTTCTGATTTTGTATGTTTTCTATTGCAGCAAATTTGCCACAGAGATCTTAAATTGGAGAACACACTTCTAGATGGAAGCTCAGCACCACGTCTCAAAATTTGCGATTTTGGTTATTCCAAGGCAATTAACTACTTCATTTACAATACATTCAGGCCAGTTTGATAACTGTTTCAGTTTTCATTTTTCGGCGTGTTAATTCAATTTCAATTACTTAATTTCTTTTTTGTTGCATCTTATAGTCATCTGTGTTGCATTCCCAACCCAAATCAACTGTTGGAACACCGGCCTACATTGCACCAGAGGTCCTCTCAAGAAAAGAGTATGATGGGAAGGTAAGTTTACTAATCTTTGTTGGCATGTTTTTCATGTTCGATTTTTGGTCTTGTCCTTGTCATTTTGGGGCCAACTATTTGGTAACCTAACATCATGTCTTCACTCTTTTTTTATTCTCTGAGAATCTCAGATTGCGGATGTTTGGTCATGTGGGGTCACTTTGTATGTGATGCTTGTGGGTGCTTATCCCTTTGAAGATCCAGAAGATCCAAGAAACTTCAGAAAAACACTCCAGGTATGTATCATTGTGGTATTTGTACCATTTTAGTTTTGCCTCTTGCTATGCCTTTTAATGTTGTGGCCTAACATCTATAATTTGCTAATGCCTTATTTCAGCGGATTCTTAGTGTCCACTACTCCATTCCTGACTATGTACGCGTTTCCATGGAATGTAGACATCTCCTTTCTCGAATTTTCGTTGCTAATCCCGAAAAGGTATAATTCCTTATATTTACGGTCCTCGATGCACACATGATTAATTGCTAATCGTTGATGGTCCATGCTTAGAAAGAAAATCCTTTTTCACTTTTTTGAGTTTTTATACTTTATACACTTTATTTTTATTCTTTGACAATAGTCGTCAATAGATGTAGACGGCTGACAACCGTGCCTAAACGAAAACCATTTTTCACTTTCTTGAGTGTTTATACCTTTTTTTTTTCTTGAGTCTTTTTAGTGTTTTTACTTTTAAGTCTTTATTTTGATTCGGTGACAATAGCTATCGGTATGTATGTGTGATTGATTCTCAGTCGTTAAATTTGATGCAGAGAATAACCATTCCAGAAATAAAGCAGCACCCCTGGTTTCTGAAAAATATACCAGTAGAATTCATGGAAGAAAACAACCTGCAAAGCAGTAATCAAAACCATGAACAACAATCATCCCAGAGCATTGAAGAGATTTTAGTAATAATTCAAGAAGCTCGAAAAGCTGCAAACGGTGCCAAAATTGGTGGGCTTTTACTGGGAAGTATGGATCTTGATGAGATAGATGATGCTGACATAGATGACATAGAGACAAGTGGTGATTTTGTTTGTGCATTATGAGTGCCAAGTTCATATCACATACAGCTTTGCACTTTGCAGCTGCAGGCCAAATGCCATTTCCAAAAAGCAGTTGGAGATAAGGCATTTTTTTTCTTCTTCGTCTTTTTCATGTGATGTTGGGGAATCAAAGTATCTCTTTTAAAGAGTGATGGTTATTTTCCCTTGCTTGGAAGCTTGCTGTCCTAGTCTCTGTGTGAAGTGGCATTATTTCCATTATAGGGTTTTTATTGGCTGTTGCTTCTCATATTTGTAATTTGCAAAATTCTCATAATATTCAGCTTCTTTTTATAATCTTGCCTGATTAAGATAAATCTTTCTGAGTCACAAAACTGCACATTTTGAAATTCTGTTTGCCTGTGACATAAGCATAAAGTGATCAGTGATAAAATATTTGTATAAGTCCATCAACCTGATCCAATTTAACCGCAAAAGATTGATATTATATGTATCAATCTTCACGGCGGATTTTGTAGCTTGTTTAAGTCATGCTCTCTCAACCCTTCCCGTTTGTGGGAAAATGAGGTTCTTTTGTCTGTTGCAAACTCCTCATATTTTGACTTTTTAGGGCCTCCGTGTCCGAGAGGGTTTCTCCTGTAATTTCTTTTTTTCCACGTAAAAATAAAGTAAAATTTAAAAAAAAATTGCAAAAGATTAGGACGATAATGTAAATATAATATTAATAAGACTACAGAAAGGATACATATAATATCAATCTTTGTGATATCTTCATAGTGGACAGCATCATATGTTCATATTTAGCATTGCAAGTCCAATGGTTAGTTGCTCGTGCTAATCGGAGCATGCTCATAGAAGGTGCACAATTAATTAATTGGCACTAATATTTTTTTAAATTATTTTAAGTTCAGATCCTCCACAAGAAATGTATGCTGTTGGATAATCTAATAGTTAATTCAAAATTTCAAGGATAGGTCTGAGTTGAGTGATATTTTATTTTGTAAAATTACTTGTTTTAGTGTCTTCTAACAAGATAATGTAATTGTTTGCTCAATTTCTTTTGGGTTTGTGAATAACAAGTCTCTTAAGGTGACTTGGTCTGAGCCATGTTCACATACGAGTTTTTGTTGATTCTTCAATCAAATCATTCTCCCGAAATTTCCCTCTAAAATTTATCTTCTCTGAGATTTAGTTTAATTTTATCTCGAATTTAAAGGATTTCCGCAATATGTCCTTGGATTAAAACTTTAGAGGATGTTTATTTAGTCAATTGTCTATTATTTTATCACAAAAAACTGGAATAAAATGCATGGCATGGTGGGTTAGAGTGATTTAAGTTGATTATGTAGCGATCTGACAAACACCGTGTCTTTAGAAAATATGTAGTAATTAGTGAAAGAAAATTAAACACACCACAATTTTTTAGTTATATTAATTTACTACAATATATTGCATATGATAAGATATATGAGCTTGACAAAATATATATATATATATATATGAGTAACTTACTACCACATAGAAAGAATTCCTATTAAAGTTAAAACTTAGTATCACATATAATGAACAATATTAAAACTCAATAGTGAATAATAATACAACTCCGTAATATATAACCACACACAAAAAAAAAAAAAAACCTCCATAATAAAATAATAAATAAAATTAAACATATGCCTAAATTTATCATTAGGGATTTTTTTTTTTAATAAATAGAAATTTATCCTAGATAATATTAGCTTGCATAAATTTTTAAGGCCATATAAATATTACACGTCGTAACATTAAACATATGCCTAAATTAAACATAATAAAATAATATTAGGGATTTTTTTTTTCTAAATGGAAATTTATCCTAGATAATATTATTGTAAAACGTTTAAGACCATATAAATATTACACGTCGTAACATTGTTAACAAATTGATTCGCACCTGGTGGATAAGGCCCAGTAGATGGATGCAATTGAGAGAGGTTCGAATCCCCTTGTTGGCAAAAGCACCATTTCTCAACACATTTAAGTATTTTTCAGTTTCACTCGCGATATTATCGATATTATCGATAATATCGCGATATATTGCCCAAATAAAGCACGAACGAATAGGAAATTATCGCCTCCGAAATTATCGCGATAATATCGACGAAAATATCGATATATTGACGATAATTAAGTGGATATGGGCTAAAATATCGCCCACTCAAAAAAACGATATTATCGGCGAAATATCGCCGATAATATCGGCATTTAAGACTGTGCTCATCACCCACAAACAAAGCACAAGGGCCAAACATAAAGATACAAAACAAACAAAAAAAGAGGTTTTTTCTTGTGAAATTCTCTCTAATTTGCTTTTCTGATGAATGATTTTGAAATGAAAACAGTGACTTTCATAGGTCCCAATGAGCTAAGAAAACATTTCCACCCCATGTTCATCCTTGCGTTTGTTTTGTAACCATTCATGCATTAACCACCTCATTCTATGGTTTTTCTTACCTTTTAACTTTGTCTTTATCTCTCTCTTCCACTAAAGCAAGGATAGCCTGTCAGTCTCCGCCTCCCGACTTAGGTATCATGCCTGTTGCCATTATGTATAGCTCATACTTTTTGACCCCAAAAAAATGTATAGCTCATACTTTGTCGTTAGGTAAAGATTGTCACTATATCCGAATTGTTGTTATCAATATGAATGTTCTCAAGGTGTAGTTTTTTGGAATATAACACATCACATGTTCAGTCGTAGCGCATATCAATGTGCTTTGAACTCGGGTGAAAATTCGAGTTTTTTCTTGGGTTGAGTTATTAGGCTATCTCTAACTTATGAGGCCAAACTCAAAATATCCCAAATTTTAGTCTACTTCCCCTCTCAACTCAAGAAAATTAAGGGGCCAAAATTTGGGAAAACTCGAACTTGGGGCCAAATACCAATCCAGCTATTGCCTAGATTGGAATTTTTTCGGTGGAGCCTACTAAAAGCTGACGCAGGCCATGTGCAAAGTAGCTGTGAAAAGGGCCTGTGCTGCTACTGTTGCAGACCTTCTCATGCCACGTGTCGCTCGCATGTGATGTAGTCGTTGGAATCCAACGCCACAATTCAAACAACTCTTTTTTTAATATATATATATATATATTTTATTTCAATAGTAACCCAAATCAACAATTTAGATTAAATTCAAGCTAGTATTTATTGTGAGTTTAATATGCTATCGCCCCTTTTAATAGGAAAGGTCCTCAAAAAAAAAAAAAAAAAGATTAAATCCAAGCTATTTTAACTATAAAATAAAGATCCAACGGTCAAAATAGTATTTTAAATTAATTTAAATTAGATCCAACCCCAAAACTTACTCCAATTTCTATAAATACCCACCCATTTCTTAAATAATCTACCAAAAATTATATTTGTGGAATTTCAATTTTTTTAGGTTAAATTGTTCAAAAAAATTAAATTATGAAGTTATTAAAAAATTTTAAATCAAGAAAAATTGGCTCAAACCATTCTTAAACAATTTAATAAGGTTGCGGACCTAAAATTCGAGTCTAAAGGGTTGGGGGAAAAAACGGTTTGAGTCTGGACAAAACTCAAATAGTTTTTTTTGAAGGAGAAAAATTTGAATTTAGTCCTAAATGGGTTGAAGAAGTCCTTAAGAGAGAAAAAATTTGTTTAATTGAAGTCCAGTTAGCCCACAAAAATATATATGCTGGATTGAAAAGCGAAAAATCCTAATTTTCTAAAATCCTCTAAGGACATTGGGCCAAATGAACTCCTCCACGTTTTCAAGTGTCAACTCATAGTATCCCAAGCTTGGGGCCCAATTCCGCTTCCCATCTGCCTCGTCTATATATAAATTCCTCTCAGGCACTTTCCCAAAACCCTAGGAAGCTGCCAGGAGCTCCTTGAATTCGAGTGGTTTAGCAAAAGGACCATTTCTCTCATCTCGGCCGTGGCAGCGGAGCAAACATGAAGGTTTGTATATCCGTCTTACTTTCTCCGATCCCCAATTCTAATGCATTTCAGTCTTTCACCGATCGGCTTTCTGTTGTTTCAGTTTAACATTGCGAATCCCACCACTGGGTGCCAGAAGAAGCTCGAGATCGACGATGACGCTAAACTGTACGAAAACCCTACCTCTAATTCTCCTCCATTTCGTATTTTGCTTACTTTTAGGAAAGGATAGTATCAGCATTTGTTAGGCAATAGAGGTTGTTGATAGATTTGGATCGATCTTATGAACTTGAGGTCTGTTTGGTTGCTGAGAAATTATTAGAAGAGCACGAAAACTGGAATTTTGAGTTTAGGGTTGTGAGTTTGTCGATTATAGCAATCATTTCATCTTAAGGAGATTGGAGAAGTTTTATTTTTCAATTTAGCTATATGATTGGTTAGCAATGCAGTGTATGGATGTAGGCGGCATGAATTGCATCTTCTTTGTATGAGTAACGATCATTTTATCTATCTGATGACTAGGAGGTCGGTGAAATAGATTTGCCTTCTGGGTTTATTTTATTCCTTGATGAACAAAGAATTTCTTTTGGGATTTCCACAATTACACCAAATGAATTGAGTATTTTAGAAAACGATGGAAAATTTTGGATGCATTTTATGAGAATAAAGATTACAAATGGAGTGAATGATTTGAAATTTTTACTTCAAATTGTCATGCTCATGAGTAAACTTGTGGTAACAATTCCTTTATTCATTTTAGTTAGTATGTATCCTTCTATTAAGGTTTACTTTTTGCACTGTGTGCTTATGGATAAGTATAAGGATTGCCCTGCAGTGTATTTCTTTTTGGAATTCCAGCTGTGTGTCAGAACTTGTTCTGAATGTGCATTTTACCTTTTGCGTATTGACTAGGTTTTTCAAGAAATATTTGTGTAATGTGGTGATGCCATATGATTCTTTTTTTTTCTTTTTTTTTTTTAATACCTGATGTATATGTACTTTGTAAATACCAAGGAAATTCAGAATACTCTTGGATTATACAGAGCGAATTGACTTCAAAGTGTTTTATAGTTGCTGGAAGTACATTTTCCAGTGACAGACACGTATCGAGTATTGTTAATTATGATCACATGTTTCTATTTATGGTTTTTCCAATTTCATTTTAGACTTTAGCTTGACATATCTTGCGCTCAGTTTTTTTTTCTTTCTATTAACAGATTGTATCCTAAACAATGTTTTATTTAATATATCTTAGATTATGACCACTAAACTCTTTGACATGCAGTCGTGCATTCTGGGACAAGAGGATCTCTCAAGAAGTCAATGGCGATGCCCTAGGCGAGGTATTTACCGTTTGCGAGATTTGATTTTAGTCATCTTACAATAGAGTACTCATTACAGTTTTTTTCCTTCTTTTTCAGGAGTTCAAGGGATATGTATTTAAAATTATGGGAGGCTGTGACAAGCAAGGCTTTCCTATGAAGCAAGGAGTGTTAACCCCAGGCCGTGTTCGCCTTTTGCTCCATAGAGGTATGTTATAATGTACCAATTTGTGTCTGAGAGATAGCGGCATTTGATTTTGAGTTCCCGTTGTAGTACCTAATATTAGATTTCTCTCGGCTCAACACTTTTGGGTGATGAAACTGATTGATGCATATTGTTTATTTAGGTACCCCGTGCTTCCGTGGATATGGAAGGAGGAATGGAGAACGAAGAAGGAAGTCTGTTCGTGGATGTATTGTCAGTCCAGACCTCTCTGTATTGAACTTGGTTATTGTTAAGAAAGGTGACAATGACCTTCCTGGACTGACAGATGTTGAAAAGCCAAGAATGAGAGGTCCAAAAAGGGCATCAAAGATCCGGAAACTATTTAACCTCACCAAGAATGATGATGTGAGGAAGTATGTCAACACCTACCGCAGAACATTCACAAGCAAAACTGGTGGGTTATATTTTCGGTCTTTAAATTTCGTTTTCACACAACAGAAATATGAAAAAGATACTCTGCTAGAATATTAGTCACCATGCCGTGATAAAATTTCCATTTAAGTTTGTTGTGAGTCTGAGATAAAATCCTCAATTTCATGGTTTGCAGGCAAAAAGTGCAGCAAAGCTCCCAAAATTCAGAGACTGGTTACTCCCTTGACTTTACAGCGGAAGCGAGCAAGGATCGCAGAGAAGAAGAAGAGAGTTGCAAAGGCGAAGTCTGAGGCAGCAGAGTATCAGAAGCTCCTTGCTTCCCGGTTGAAGGAGCAGCGTGATCGACGCAGTGAGAGCTTAGCCAAGAGGAGATCGAGACTTTCTGGTGCATCTAAGCCATCTGCTGCTTAGGTCTCTGGAACAAATTTTGATCTTTTAGTCCATGAGTTAGTGAGCAAGTCAGCATCATAGATAGTTTAATGTATTTTTAATTGCTTACATTGAGCTTTCATGATTTTATTATGGATGTCGAACATGTTGTGTGGTTGACATTTCAAATTTTGTTTGCGCTTTTAATGTTGGAATTTATTGGTGGCATACCTTCTTTCTCTCTCTCCCTGTTCTGCAATTCTCACTTATTCTCAATTTCGTATGACGAGAGAAGCCTAAATTTATGGCATACTACACCATCTTGAAAGATCCCAAGCCTTTGCATTTAGCGTCGGTGCATTTTTACTCATTTAAATTAATACTAACCATTAAATTAATCTAATAAATTCTATTAAGTTCACATTAGCATAATTGTACTAACATAAATAAAACTCACAATTTGCACCTTACTCTTTGTATCCAACTTTTGAAATATAAATAAATAAAAAATGTCTCATCAAACATGAACAACCCTCCCGACCCAGCCCCCTTACCAACCCCACTGACAGCCACCCATGGTTCTACCTCTCTTAATTTTGGATGACTGACTCTCAACAAGGCCTACGGATTGAAGTCCTTCATCGTTAGGAATCTCTCCTAACTCCAGAACCACCCTCGAGTGATAATCCAGTTCTACAACTAGGGAATAATTTTATCAAATCTTGATCACGAACAATTCGCCACAAGTACTGCAATTGACATCTTATATATGCCTACCAATTATAGGACCTAATGAGCGGCGGCCATGGCTGGCTGTGAGGGGGCTGGGTCGAGAGGGAGGTAGTTGTTGCTTGTTGGAACATTTAAAAAAAATATATATATATTTCATTAGTATTGGCTAAGGTGCAAATGGTGAGTAAGTTTGAGGTTAATAAATTCACCGATGCTAAATATAGAGATTCGGAAACTTTGGAATTCTATGCTGAATGATGTGAGCGCAATGTTGAAAATTCAATTAAGGAACATTGGTTTGAATTTTAGATGAACGCATTGGTTTTGGAATTAACCTTTTGAAAAGCCGGCATGAACAATAAAACCAAGAGTACAGAATATTAGATGGATTGGCCCTGATCAGCAAAAACAAAAAAGTTTTAAGGATTCCATTAAAAATCAACCACAAAAAAGAAGGAAAAAAAAAAAGTGACGATAAAGATAAAATATAGTCAATTCCATTGATGGGTGTTTATTCTAACATCACCATGCCCTCTCAAGACAGGTACGTGGGGCTACAGGAGACGACTGTTAACCACCCTGCAATTTCTTCTCACCTCACCTTGCTGGTCAACCTGCAAGTCACCCATCTTTATCATCCCCTCAACAAAGGCCTTGAAAAACTCATGTTGGTCCCTGCTAAACAGTTGAACAAATGCCCTAGTCTCTGGAAATGTGAAAAGTGTTTGATCTGAATTCAGAAACCCTCTCCCTGCAACCAAGTCCTTGAAGTACTGGTTATCGAACACTACCGGTGTAGCGTCAAGGTCTCCGGTCACGTTTTGATCCACATTCAAAGGGCAGAGCTTGTTTAGCTTTCCTCTAAACTTTGGATCAAAGACTGGGTCTGGCCGGCCGGTGCCGGATTGGTTGTACAGCCTGAACATGATGGAGAAGCACCGACCTTGGCCGATGGAATGTGAACCAGAAAGGGCAACAAGGTCTTTGACAGACAGATTGAATTTGCCAAACAGGTCAATGAGGAAGCTTGCGTTGGCTCTTGGACTTGGCATAACGTTGTCTGAGGCTTCTTGGCTGGCGCTTAAGCTATCCAATCTGCCTAACTTCACTTCCCAATCAGGTCCTCCTGTCTGATTAACACTAATTTTTTTAATTATGGACAAACCATAAACAGAAAAGAATTATACACTTTGCACTCAAACCAAGCCCATGTTGATTATTCATCACTTTTTTTTTTTTTTTCATTTTATATCAACAGAGGGGTTCGAATTCAGATCTCTTTGAATATTAGGAAGAGAAATTCCACTAAAAGAAGATGGAAGTAACGATATAGAGAAGAGAGTTTCATACCAATGCAACAGCATCTTTAGAGGCCATGATGATGATATCTGCACAAGAGACAATCCCAGGGCAGACCTTCTCCAAGGCTTCCTTGACTTCATCAACAACCTCATAAGATCTCAGTGAATTTATGTTTGCAAGGGCGAGTTTTTCCCCAAGCATTGTTGGTGTGTCATCAAGCAACAATGAAGCATCACAACCCTACAGATTATTTTTTACCAAAGAGGGAACCAATTAATTAGTAGTTGAAGAAAAGCTTATAAGGAAACGCATGCAGGATTGCAATTTTTATATATAGTTCACTTACATTAACAAAGCAATCATGGAATTGGAAGCGCATGACAGAAGCAAGGCTCCGGGGCTCTCGGATCAGAGCCTTCTTCATGACATGTCGGACCACAGCTTCGGCTTTCGGGCACGATTCTGAGTAGTAATGAGGCCGGAGTTGTTCACCGGCAGCGCTGACTATTATGTGGAGGAGGAAGAGTGAAAAGAGGGGAGACATTGAATTTTTGAGACAATTCTTACTACTAGGTGGGTGCGTATATGAGTTGGTGAAGTTTAGAGTTCCGTTTGAGGGTTTTTAAGCTTGTTTGATGCTTCTGTGCATGTACAGAAACAATGGGTGTGTGCAATGATTCTTTCCCTTTTTTTCTCTCTCTTTTTTGTTTTTAGTGATATGGGGCAAGTTATGACACAAAGGCGATAGTATTGGATTACCTGTTGCATCCCTACTTATCAATACAATACTATCGCCTTTGAGTTATAGGAGGAAGCTTTATATTCGTACACTCTTAAAGCATCTCTAATGGGGTTGTATAATGAGGTGTATGTCAAATATATACCATTTGTAATCGGAATCACATGCAATGGGGAGGTGTAAACGATTGTAAATTTGCATAACAACCATAAGATGCAAATTTAGATGCACATGTGCATCCTTTTTTACATCCCTTGCAGATGAGACCTACATGAGAAAAAGTGAGAAATGGCGGACAAAAATGAGCAAAATCAATTACGCATCTTCCCCATTAGGGCAAAAACCACATTTACAATCCCAGGAGTGTAAAGGAGATGTAAAAGTGGCTTTACACCCCCCAAAGAGTGAATGGTCTTATGAAAGAATATAAATAACACTGTCATTTAAATGACGTGAAAAGAAAATTACATAAAATGTTATTTTGGCTCTTCACTTGTATTTGTGCGCTCTTATAAAAGAGTGTAGATAACAACCACCGTGTTATTTACACTCCTCGGTAGACATTTGAAAGGAGATTACACATAACTCCATTTAATGAGTTCAAAAACGGTTGAATTTCTTTAATTATAGATTGACTTTAATGGTTATTTGACTCATTTTCAAAAGATGTTATGTATTAATCCATTGCTTTGCTTTACCAAATCCCAACACACAGAGGCCGGTATTGTGCAATAGATTAAAACAAATATTAGCAGCCATTAATGTCTGCAATTAATATTGCATGAAGAAAGAGCAAAGCCAGCTCAATTTTATGCTAAAACTTGTAATACAAATCCCCATATGTCTTTTATTTGCTCACTTTTATGTTGAAAGGAATACATAGTACCTTCTCCACTTCCTCATGATGTGTTACTTTTTTCACATTTAAAATAAAATAATATCTTTATATAGACGTGAATTAGGTCAATTTTTATTAAATTAAGTTTGAACTATTTTTCCGTAACTATTGCTTGTATATATAAAAATGTCTTTAATTTATCTATATATATAATGCAAAAGAAAGAAAATGGTGAAACATTCAAAATACCAAAAAATGCCCTTGGTTAATACAAACATTAAAAATTGAAATTATTAATTAAATGAGGGTAATATGGTAAATTCACTTTTTTCATATTAAAAAAATTAAAATTAAAAGAAAAATCAAATAATGATCCTATTTTTATGGAACACAACTACCCATTATATTTTATAATTCAAAAATAAATTTAAAAATTAAAAAGAAAAGCTAGTATATATAAAGCAAAAGACAAAGAATGGTGAAACATTTAAAATACCAGAAAATGCCCTTAGTTAATTCAAACATTAAGAATTAAAATTATTAATTAAATGAAGATAATATGGTAAATTCACTTTTTTCATATTAAAAACAAAATCAGATAATAGGTTCTACTTTTATGGAACATAATTATCCATGTTTTTTTTTAAAATTTTAAAAATAAAATAAAAAATAAAACCAATTGGCACACACGTGAGCATGTGTCAAGTGTCTATATATAAAGCAAAAGGTAGAAAATAGTGAAACATTCAAAATACCAGAAAATGCCCTTAGTTAATTCAAACATTAAGAATTGAAATTATTAATAATATGGCAAATTCACATTTTTTTCATATTAAAACAAAATTAGATAATAGGTCCTATTTTTATGGAACATAACTACCCATTATTATTTTTAATTCTAAAATAATTTAAATTAAATTTTTTTTAAAAAAAAAAAGCCTCTCGCAGATGCAGAAGAGCGTGCGGAGAGGCTAGTACATTTTAAAAAAATTAACTTTTGTTTACCCATATCAAATGCCTTTAATAGCCTTATTGGCCTTCATCAACCAATGAATTCTTTTCATCTCCCCTTATTCTCTTCCCACGGCAGATCCACGACGGCTAGGTGGCCGGGTTTTGTTCTCGGCGTCAAAGGCACCACAACATCCATCACTCTCTTCTGCACAGTAACTCTCTCTCTCTCTCTTGACCACGACATCCATATTCACCTTGCGTTGCGTATAAACTTGATAGATCCTTTTGTTTTGTTTGTTCGTTTTGGTCAACGCTAAGAATAAAACCTAGTGGCTTGAGAATAAACCTTTAACCGGCCCAAGAGATAACTATTCTTCTTCAGTTTACCCTATTGGTCATGATGAGATCTTTTTATGTACATTTGAGATTTGACCCTTAACACCTTTTCCCAAACGAAATAGGCCGAAAGGAAGCCATGGGGATTGAATATTGAACAACTTACTAAACTATATCTAAGAACTAAAGGTGTAGAATTCTATTCTAGATTCTAGATTAATATTGTAAATCATCCAAGCCATCTGTCCGAAAAGATAAAAAAATGTTTGTTTGTCTGTCGATGTGGTGGCCCATGGATTGAATGAACCCATATGCTACAACTGTCCTAGTTTCATGCAGGATCCCAAATATCGAGAAAGACTTTCATGTCACGGGAGTAACATTATTTGGCTATCTCCTATCAATAATGTTATGACACACATAATAACACTTTTATATGACATAAAATTATTGACAAGAGATAGCGAAACAATTTTATTCCCATTACAAGTTGCAACTAAGTTTTTGTCCGAAATACCAAATAAATGGAGGTCCCCACCATTAATATTCACCAAGGCTGATCAGACCAAAATTTCAAAGGTCAGAATTTGCATGAACCTTTGATATAGATAGATAGCCATTGTCAGAAACAGTTTCTGATCGTGCTGCAATTACAAACTTCTTTAACAACAGTTTCTTATAGTGAGCTCACATGGTTCTTTTTGTTGAATATGAATGTTATAGTGTGATTTAAAACTAAAAGTTTGCCACCCACCCTTTGTGGTTGGGGGACCCTACTAACCTAAGGATAAGGAGTGTTTTGTGCGACTTCACCCACCAAGACTAAGGTGAACGGCTCAAGAACATCATGTCTAATCTGAGAAGATTTCAATCAAATAATTCATTATTTTAATGTCTTGTTTAGTTACAAGCTCACGCTACTTACATGTAAAAGACATTAAAAGACTTATTGAGTTGAAAGGAAGTTCTTATATTTGACCAAATGGGGCACACAGAATCACTGAGAGTGATCCATCAAAAACTGATATTATAATTTATACAATCAAAACAGCAATATTCACGAGCTTTCAACATTTATGGATATCTCACTTCAAATAATTCTGGTTTGTTTTTTCCTCGTAGTGCATATCGTTCCATTTTCAAGAATAGATGAATAGGGTGCTCATCTCCAAGAGCATTTGACCCCAAAGTGGATGATTATCAATCAATCACTTTTTCCTATTTTCTATTATTTGTTTTCTTCTTCTTCTCTTTTGCCAAATTTATGTGTTATCTTTCTATGGATGGAAATTGAGACCCCTATCTTTCTCATAAAAAAATTATATTTAATATGCTAGTAGGTATAGTTCAGTTAGTTGAGCTCTTACAACTTCACTCTATTGATGTAGGCAGAAGTTCAAAACCTCCAAACATCCAATGAATATTTATATAAACTCCCTCCCTTAATTTCTTGCACTCAAAATAGATATATTTTATAAATATACCATGATCATAATACTAAATTACTAATTGTGAGATTGGTATGCAAGACTAATTTCTGTATCATTAATTCATTTATGACACAAAATGGGGACACATGAGGGACACAAAGTGAGACATGTAAAGCGTCACTATATATATACTGTTTGAGTTGCAAGAACTGAATTTTATAGTTTAAAAAAATTTATTCCTAAAAAATTTCTCCAAATGAGGCTTAAAATTTTTAGTGTGAAGTACATCAATGAAGGATGTAGTTCAGAGCAAAAAAGCACTCTTCTCAAATATACAATGGAATACCAAAAATTTACATGCTTCTGATAATTGATAGTATTTCATCTGTAGTTAAAAATGCATGATAATTGTGGCACTGTCAAACATGTATGTTTTTTTTTTTTCCGAGGGCTGTCATTTTAGACCAAAAAATCAAAAAACAGCAAATATCAATTGAGGTTTTACCATATTTAAATCAATTTATCACAAGAACCGATCGCAATATGTCGTTGTGGTTGCGGTTCCACATATTCAAATAATGGGGTATACCGCAAACCGCAATATAATTTAATTAATTATTTAAATGAATACTTATAATTATTTTATATTAACTAATAGAGGCTAGGACTTCATCATTTAGATGAATCTTTCCTCTTCTTCTTTTCTTCCTTTTCTTTTTATTCTCTCTCTCTCTCTCTCTCTCTCATCTTCTTCCTCTTAATGGGACTCGCCTAGGCTTTGAATGTATTATTAATGAAGTGTATTCTCCGCCAATCTCTTGAAGTTCTCTCTGTTGTTTTTTTTTTAAATATCAGCCTTGAAGAAATATCATTTGAATATTTAATGAATTAATATAACTTAATTAGTGAATAATTAAACTTGTATCTAGTAGGAATTTGGGTTTCAATTAGTATTGCAAACTCATTGGTTGTGTTGGTAATTTTGTTAAGTTGTTATTAGTGGGTTAGCCGAGATAATCTTTAGCTTACAATCAACTATTTAGTTTATTAATTGTGCATTAGCAGGATTGTGGATTGTATTGGTTTATGTTTAATAATAAAGTTCATTCTCTTCGTATATGAGTTAAAGAATCATTGCTAATGACAATTTTTTTCGCTTATTTCATGATCAGTATTTTTAAGCATGAGCAGACTCTTTTTTTGTTGATAGAAAGTTCTGTAATGTTATATTGTTCCCTATATCGACAATTGGCGACCGCAATATATCAGTATGTTCATAGTTCATCTTTTCACCATGCCGCAATATGTCGATCGGTTCACGGTTTCATCCACCCCTAATATTTTCTATCTTTGTCAATTGTCAAAACATGTTTTCATAACTGGCTCAATAGACCCAACACTCTTATATAAAAGATAAATGGGTTTTAATTTTGAGGTCATTTATTCAAGTGAGTTTTTGACTACATGTGAAAAAAAGTTCACATTTATGAAATTAAGGTCTAAGTTTAGGCTAATAAAAAACTTTAAAAAGAGGATTGTTATCTTAAATGATTAAGAACCTTTAAATCACCTTAACAGTGTATGTATAAGAAAACCTCTCTGTCCCCCAATATTATTTGTATAAAAAAAAAACATTTAAATCAACATACTCATTCTAAAAAGTACAATAATAATAACCATTTTCATATATTCCAACCGAATTAGACCATATTTTTATTATTATTATATATAAGGGATAATGGGGGAGTGTGGAATCGAGACATGGAGTAAATGCTCTTAAACACTTGAGCTACAAACTCCTTACAAATTAGACCAATTATGTGACAATGTTGGGGAGATGACTAATAATTAACCACCCTGCAATTCTTTCTCACCTCCCCAGGCTGATCCACCTTCAAGTCACCCATCTTTAACATTCCCTCCACAAAGGCCTTAAAAAATACTCCTTGGTTAATGCTGAACTGCTTCACAAGTCCTCTAGTCTGTGGAAATGTACAAAGTGTTTGATCCGAATTCAGAAACCCTCTCCCTGAAACCAAGTCCTTGAAGTACTGGTTATCAAACACAACAGGTGAAGCATCAAGTCCTACGGTAACGTTTTGGTCCACATCTAAGGGACAAAGCTTGTTTAGCTTTTCTCTAAACTTTGGTTCAAAAGCAGGGTCTGGCCGCCCTGTGCCGGATTGGTTGTACAGCCGAGACATGACGGAGAAGCACCGAGCTTTGCCAATGGAGTGTGAGCCCGAAAGGGCAACAAGGTCTTTGACAGAGAGATTGAATTTGCCAAAGAGGTCTATGAGGAAAGTTGCATTGGATGTTGGACTTGGCATGACATTATCTGAGGCTTCTTGGCTTGCTGTCAAGCTATCCAATCTTCCTAACTTCACTTGCCAATCTGGTCCTCCAGTCTAATCAAGGAAAAATTAAGTTAGTACTAAAATAACACTTTTCTTTATACATTGTACTGGACTAGTACGTATATAGTAGAGTGTACGTACTCGTCCAGTGGAATACAGTTCAATACAATGTTCGTACAAGTTAATATTAACGTTGGCCTCAAAGTAAGTCCATGTAATATTGATAAGAGAGTTTAATATACCAGGGCAACAGCATCTCTAGAAGCCATGATTATGACATCAGCGCAAGAAACAATTCCGGGACAGGCCTTCTCCAAGGCTGCCTTGGCTTCATCAATAACTTCATAAGATCTTAGTGAATTTATATTTGAGAGGCTGAGTTTTTCTCCTAGCATGGTCGGTGTGTCATCAAGTAACAAAGAAGCGTCACAACCCTAATATGAAGCATTAATAAATCAATTGTTAAAGAATAATGATTATAAGGAAATATACAATTTTACTTTGTATATATAGTTTTATTTACATTAACAAAGCAATCATGGAATTGGAAGCGCATGATTGAAGCAAGACTCCGGGGATCTCTGGTGAAAGCCTTCTTCATGACATCTCGGACTATGATTTCGGCTTTTGGGCACGTTCCCAAGTAATAACCGGGGTGGAGTTGGGTGGCGAACGCGGTTACTATGTGTAGGAGGAAGAGTGAAACAAGAGGAGACATTGATAATTTTTTGAGGCACTAGTTGCTAGTGTGAAGGTGAGGATGAAATTGAATTGGTGCACTTCTTTTTTTGGACGAAGAACTGGTACACTTCAAGTTGTGTATGGGGGGGGTTTTTAAAGTCGTGGGATGCCCTCATGTGCATGTATAGAAATTAATAGAAGCAATGGATGTGAAATGGTTCTTTCGCGCGTCTCACAAAATCAAGAGTGGTTCTTTCCCTCTGTCTTTTTCTGATTTTTGGCAAGATGGAATGCAATTAATTTCAAACGGTTGAGTTTATGGCATAATTAGAGATGTTTTGATTTTGCTCCCAAAAAACCATTCTAGAGCCGTTTTTACCTTTGAGGGGGGAGGAAGCCATTGTTCTTCCTCTTCTTTCCCCTATTCTCTTACTCCCTCTCTTCTCCCCTCATTTTCAGAGACAAAAGGTTTTTCCTATTTGTCTTCCTTTTGTTATGATTTTCTTCTAACTATCACAGGCAGCTCCGTTTCGGCGTCAGATCTCCACCTGCATTTCAATGTCGAATCTCCACCACCATCCTTTTTGCGGTTTCTTTATGTACAGAATAAGTCATAGAGACTCTTTTGATTTTTTGTGTAGTTTTCACCTCTCCTTTGTGAGAGCTTTTCACCTCTCCTTTGTAAGAGCTTTTCACATCTCTTTCGTGAGAGCTTTTCATCTCTCTTTTGTGAGAGTTTTATTCGTACTGTTATGGCTTGGTTTTTAAAAGCTTTATCACGTTTTGATTATTTTGAGTATGCAATCTTAGTTGGAATGCTTATGCAAGAGTTTCTTCAATCCTGCGTGATCATTAGTGGAAGCGCACCAGATTGTCTTAATTTTGATGTTAGACTGTTTCGTTATTGTAATGGCCCTTTGTAGCTAATTTGCATTGACCCTTTGTGGCTAGTGACTTTTTTGGCTAAATTAAGAATGCAATCCTATAATTTCTATATATAAGAAAAAAAGAGATGTTTTGATTTTGATGGCCATTATTATTTTGACTATTTATGGGTTGAAACAAAAATTTCTAAGCCATTTGATGTCTGCACTGCACGAAGTGCCAGCCACCTCATTCTTATATTCATTAATCAACACATACGTTCAACGTGAGAACAAAAAAGTAGAAATTCAAGAAAAACACATGTGATGTTGGGATCTTAAGTTTATGTATTTAGAGATTGTGCATTTACTCAAAATTTTATAAACTGTGGGAAGTTATATAAACTAAATATAACTTAAAGTATGACATATTATAGGAAACTTTGGTCTACTCATGCTAGACATTTTAGTTTTTGCATATTGGTTGAGTTTGATTTGCAAGTAGTGGTAAATGACTTAAAGAATGGTGAAAAAAAGTCATTGGTATCAGATAGGCATTTCATTGGTGATATTAAGAGGAGTCTGCAACAATTTGATTATGTTAATTACTATTTCATTCAGTCTAAAGGGGTGCAATCAAGTAGCTCATCTTCTAACACTTAATTGTAATTCTATTGCAACTTGGATTGAAAAGCTTCTTGAGCTAGTTGTACAAGATGATATTGTTGTATGCATCCTCTTAATTGTTATCAATGAATTCCTCTTTTTCTTTTTCTTTTTTTTTTTTAAATTTTTTATAAAAAGAAAAGCAATGAATGTATATCATGTAAGACATGCTCATATTAAACATTCATTTATGTGTGTAAAAGTTTGTGGTTTGGAAGTTTTTGGGGTTGATGTTCCCTCTCTTATATTTTTCTCCTAATGATATGCAATGGTTATTGTGGTCAGCCACTCCAAAAATGTTTATCTCACTGTCAATAGAGGGCCCTCTAAAAGCCGTCCTGGTGCCGTTGTTTCTATACGAAAATAATGTGAATTTAGTTAGCGGAGGCTATCCTGCATTTCATATTCAATGAACCAATTAGTGTCATAGTTGCAAGGGCATAATACCAGAGAAATAGGGGTCTCCCTCCAATCACATTCATAACGCTGACAAGACTGGGAAGTACTAATATTGCCAAAGGCCATGATTCGCAGGGAGTTGAATTTTCCTATTATCAAATGCGTTGTGTCCACCCTTAACTTTTTGAGATGTGGCACACCACTTAAGAGCATTTTTAACTTAAAACATGTGTCAACAACTATTAAGAACAGTGGTTATATTGGGTTAATGTCGTGAGCAAAAATGATTTCTCCTCACATGCCCGACCACTACCCAGCCACCTCATCCCCTCCCCACCGCAAAAGGTCTTCTCTCTCTCTCTCCCTCTCTCCAATGGCGACCCACCCTGCACCATCTCTCTAGTGAGGGTATATTTGGGAATTGAGCCCTTCTTTGTCCAAAGAGCAGAAAGAGTGGGGTGGGCGCATGGCATTTGGTAATAGGAAAAAGGTTACTGAAAAGGATAAATTGGTACAGTTGAATTGAAAAAGCTTCTTAATGTGGATACTGCAAACTTTCTTCAACTTGATAGCGAACACTCATAGATTCATTCATCATATGGAAATTTAGGTGTCATTTTCACAAAATTTTATTTTCAACTTATCTTATTATCCGTCATTTACTTTTTCATGAATGAGGTAAAGAAGACTCAAACTTGAGATATCTTCCAACTTTAACTAGTTAGAGTCATTATAGACTGATAGCTAGTTGATCCCATCATTCACTCGAAAACACTTCTATACGTTATTCAATCAGTCATATTTGTTTAAAATTAAATTGTTAAAGTCTCATTAACAAACATTTGGAGTCTACACTTGCTTTGCTTAGGGTTTAGCTCTTAAATATTAGGGCAACCATACTAAGAAAAATACTTAAGTAAGAAAGCAAAAAGTGTTCTTTCAAAGTCCAATGAAAAACAACTCAAGCAATAAACTTCAAACTTAAAAGCTACAAAAAGAATAGGGGCGCACATAATAAAGAAAAGAAGAAGGGTTATATACTAAAGTTGAAAGTAAATTTTTGTCTTTGGACAAATGGGACACACACATAATGGCTCGAGTGGTCCATTCAAGACTGATATGCTCGCAGACCCAACTTACTCCATTGCCAAATTCGAAAGTCTCTGCTTCTTGACTTTCCAATTCATAACAGTAATAAGCTTCCCCCATATCACCCATGGTGGGGTTGGGGACACATTCAACATCTGTGCACATCTGACTTCAAACACTTTCGGTTTACTTTCCTTGAGTGCAGATTCTTCTTTTACAAGATTATTGTATTCAACTGAAACATCATTTAGACAAAAGTACAAGATTTACAAATCAATATTTCCTTTTTATATTATTTGTTATCTTACTATAGATGGATAGAAAGACACCCTTATCTTTCTTTATTTAAAATATATATATTTAATAGTGTGACTATAATGTTTGAGAGAATCTCGACGGAACGAGGGAAGGTGTGACCATAATATTAATTGAATGTGATGAAATATATATCCAAGATAGCTTAATCATTAGCTATATCCGTTTCATGATTATGCACATTGGGTGAATTTGGTATAGTTTAAAAAAAAAAAAAAAACTTTCTTACCAATCCAAATTATGGGAATTGGAATTTTCGAAGTGTGCATAGTTTCTTGTTGAACTTTCTTTATTGAGATCTCTTTGATTGTTCTATGACGTGTTCTTGTTTTCTTTATTTAATAGTAAGGAAGCCTATCCATCTCTTATATCTTGGGTTGATTTTCTTTGGGTTGAATGTAGTGCTTTCTGACTGTGTGCTGCATTTCTGCTTAGTGTGTGCTGCATCAGGTTCATAGAACACTCCAATTGCTTGAGATTTTACACAGATTCAACAAAAAGAATGTGCATAGCCAACTTGGTACCCACAAATCATGAAGCTCAGTACAAAGGGCAACCGATCAGCTTACGGATTAAGTAAACAAAAGTTCCTTTGCTTTTCAAAGCACATCTTAATGTATTCAGATACTTCTATAACTAGTATCTTGATTCCTGATTTTGCTCATACCATCACAATTGGATTTCTTTTGTGTAAAATGAATAGAACCAAAATTTTGTGCACATACAATTAGCTTGTTTCTCTTTTAAATTCTTCTTCCAACATTACATATGAAGAGATCACTAGTAAGCTGTCTTTGTGAGAGTTCATGGCTCTGAGGAGGTGGTTTTGGAACTAAAAAAAATGAAACAAAGTTCTGTTTACTATTGAGAATAAAAAGTTCTGTTGACTATATACGTACTGTTTTCATATATATTCCAACCAAATTAAACCGTCCACGTTATGATGAAGGCAACAAATCAGGCTCAATTACATTGATGCTATGGGACAATGTGTATTCTTTCTAATATCTGTTCAAGTCCCATCCCTTCAAGACTCAAAATGTGTTGACAGAATGACTGTTGGCCACCCTGCAATTTCTTCTTATCTCCCCAGGCTGCTCCCACTGCAAGTCACCCATCTTTATCATCCCTTCAACAAAGGCCTCGAAAAATTCGCTTTGGTTAATGCTAAACTGCTTCACAAATTTCCTTGTTTGTGGAAATGTGAAAAGTGTTTGATCTGAATTCAGAAACCCTCTCCCTGCAACCAAGTCCTTGAAGTACTGGTTATCAAATACAAAAGGTGTAGCATCAAGGTCTCCGGTCACATTCTGGTCCACGTTTAGCGGGCAAAGTTTGTTTAGCTTTTCTCTAAACTTCGGTTCCAAGGCCGGGTCTGGCCTGCCTGTGCCGGATTGGTTGTACAGACGAAACATGATGGAAAAGCACCGACCTTGGCCAATGGAGTGTGACCCAGAAAGGGCAACGAGGTCTTTGACAGATAGATTAAATTTTCCAAACAGGTCAATGAGGAGGCTTGCATTGGCTCTTGGACTTGGCATAATGTTGTCTGAGGCTTCTTGGCTAGCTGTTAAGCTATCCAATCTTCCTAGCTTCACTTCCCAATTGGGTCCTCCAGTCTGATTAAGAAAATAATTATACTCCTTTCACAATTTTTCTTTAGTAACATTAATTTTCTACAACAGAAAGTACAAATGTCATGGCATGATACAAAATCTACAGGTGACATACAATTCTTCAAGTTTGGCCTACTTCACCCCTCAGCTGAACTCTTCTTTCTAACCAAGACCAAGTGATGTTGGAATTTGATTTGGGAAAATAAAAAAGAGTTTATAACCCATCAATTATCTTTCCACAGTTTTACTCTTTTCATCCTTTAATGACAGATTCTCTCTCTCTCTCTCTCTCTCTCTCTCTCTCTCTCTCTCTCTCTCTACAGGCAATCCCATTTTGATGAACTTGGGTCAATCAACTGGTTCAGTAATTGTGTGTAAGCACTTAACTACCAGTCCTACCACTCTGTTTTGAAAGGTGATATATTGTATAGATAAAGAGAGTTTAATACCAGGGCAACAGCATCTCTAGAGGCCATGATTATGATATCTGCGCATGAAACAACTCCAGGGCAGACCTTCTCCAAGGCTTCCTTGGCTTCATCAACAACTTCATAAGATCTTAGTGAATTTATATTTGAAAGGGAAAGTTTTTCTCCGAGCATGGTGGTTGTGTCATCAAGTAACATAGAAGCATCACAACCCTATAAGTATACAAGTTAAATTATTAACACAAAGGTACAAACCAGAAATCATTAACACAAAGGCCTCTGCAAAATATTTATAAAAAATAAAAATAAATAAGTATTGGGAAATATAAAATTTTACTTGGATAGGATAAGATAGTGTTTACTTACATTAACAAAGCAGTCATGGAATTGGAAGCGCATGACAGAGGCAAGGCTCCTTGGCTCTCTAATCAGAGCCTTCTCCATGACATCCCGGACCACTAATTCAGCACCCGGGCACGTTTTCGAGTAATGGCCGGGCCGGAGTTGCGCAGCGGCCACGGTTATGTGAAGGAGGATGAGTGGAAACAGAGGAGACATTGAAATTTTGAGGCAGTTAGGCAGAGGTGTGTGTGTGTGTATAAATTGGTCCAAAGAAACTATGGGTGTGAGATGGCTCTTACCCTTTTCTCTTTGGCAATATGCATGTATGATTTTGATGAATTCCCTTTAAAAAAAGGGGTGTCTGGATTCTTTGTTTCTCTCTCTTCCTGGTGTCAAAAAATTAAAGGGTTATTATGTTGTGAGAAGAGGAGGCAGCAGAAGCCAATTGGCTGAGAGAGCCGCCTCAAGTCAAGAGTCCACAGGATGTTTTGTGGGTGGGAACTAGTGCGTCAACAATTACGACACCCACGATGCTTTCATTTCTGTATCCAAATTCATAATGCGAATTTTGGGTTTTGTCTGAATCTATCTACCCTTTTTGTCCTTCATCTTGACTCAAAGAAAAACCAGCTTTTAGAACAAAAAAAAAACAGAACCAGCTTTTAGCTAATAAGGCAAACGATTGATGCAGAATGAGCAAGTAGGTCTTTATTTTATGCACTTTGAATTGAATGCTTCATTGTAGTGGATAATCGTATCCAAGAATGAAATGGGGTTGGGTATGCTGTCAAAGTACTTCTGCAAGATGGACAGCTGGGACCTCAAATGATGATTCATGGGTCCTAAGGAAGAAAAACTTGTATGAAACGGAATATCACTGTTTTGTTATTTCCAATCAATTATAGTCTATTACGTAGAAAAGTTATCACGTGTAACATACCGTGATTGACCAATAATAACAAAATAGTACTATTCATGTTTCATGTAAGTGTTTCCCGTCCTAAGGGACTTTTTTTTTTTTTTTTTTTTTCCTTCTCCTTTCTGGAGTTGTTTTGTTTTGATCTTTCTTTGTGTGGTCATAGATCCTTCCGTTGTTTTGGGGATTTGATACTTTTTCCTCTGTTTGGTTGTATTGCTCTGATTGCATGGGAGAGAAATATCTTTACCAAATGGGTGCATGTTGGGCTGGGTCATTCGATATGATATGAGGATTTGACTGCTAGAATATGCCGTTGTTGTTGCTCTTTGTTTGGGCTTTGGCTCCCATAGTAGTACCCAAAGCCGATTTTCGGTTCCAAGGTGAAGCAAACCAAACTGAAGCATACTCACCCCTAAGAGCAGCTCTAGCGCTGTTATCAAATTGGGCAAAAGGCCCCCCTTGCAAGCCCAATAGAGCTCCAGCGCAGGAAATCCAGCCCGGGTAAAGCATGGGACCCACCAGCTCGAGCAAGCCCACAGGCAGAAATTGACTTGGCTGTTGCCTGTGGGCTGCTGACGTCAGCAGCTGATTTTCAATTATTTTTTTCACTATTGGACCCACCAGCCCACATTGCCCAATGGTTATGAGCCACGTGGCTTCTCCTGGAGCCTCTGATCAAAAAATCTTGTACAATCCAACGGTTGTCCAATTTTTGGCTAAAAAAAATTGAAAACAATTTTAAAAAAAATATCAAAAAATTCTGGAAATTTTTTCTATACATACCTACCAATATTATCCACTTTCCACACCAATTTTAATTTCAAAATTTTATCCGAAAATATTATCTTGATTTTTAGGTGAGAATTTTACGATAAATATTAACACTTGGGAAACGAAAATCTTATCCGAAAAGCTTATCAAAATCAATGGTTTAAGTATAAAAAATAAAAAATAAATTTAAGTGAATAGTAATTGCCTTAGACTTAGCCCTCATGAGTGGAACCACAAATAGCAAGGCTGACACTATTCATGTGAATAGTGGCAGCCCTTACTTGCCCTTATCCTAGACTTAGCCTTTATGGGTGGAGATGCTCTAAGAAGAGGAACATAGGTGAGTTTTCTGAAATCCACCAATCTGTGAGGGAAGGCTGGATTTGTTGTGGGCTAAAGTATACCCTTAAAATCCACTACATAAATTCCTTCAAAATCACGGACTTTTAAAATGCATATGAATTTTTTAACTTTAAAAAATTTATGATTGAATACAATTGAAATTTTATGGACTTTTAAAAAACCCACCAAAGTCCAAATTGAATACACATGTATTTTTATAAGCTCTTCCCACCCACCAAAGTTCAGACGTTATTATCATGCGAACGCCATATATTTTCTACCATCCCTCCCTGCTTTTTTCCTTGTTTACAATTTCATCTGTACGATAATAACGTGGGGATATCCGAATAAAAGAATAATTATATATATATATATATATATATACACACACACACACAACATAATAGACTTTTAAACTCTTAAAAAATCTAAATTAAATACACAACTGCTCAAAAAGCCCAACTCATAAGCCCAAACCAAGATAACCTGCAGCCCAAGGACCCGATTACGGTCCCCTAAAACGTAAAACCCATTGCTTAGCGAACTGAACAGCGGAGCTCTTTTCTCTTGTTTGTTCTCTGAGGCCAAGCATCAAACAGTTGAGCTACATACGCAAATGGGAGGCGGCGGCGGCAGAGGCAGAGGAGGTTCTCGCACTCAGAGACGCCACTTCCGTCAGAACAGAGAGAACGTTTGGAAGCGTCCCAAGTCTGACCCTTCCTCTGAGAACAACCCTGAAAACAATGGTGAAAATCGTGGCTGGCAGCCCTTTGCCACTCAGAATCCCGCATTCGATGAATATTATAAGGTGATATCATTTTCTATAGATACGTACATATATTGGATACAGTATTTCTTTTCTTTCTTAAAAAAGTTATGCTCTTCGCTAATTTTTTGGCATGTGTGATATGGTGGGTAGGAGCAAGGGATAGTGACCCCAGAAGAGTGGGATGGATTCATTGAAGTTCTTCGAAAGCCGTTGCCTGCTGCTTTTAGAATCAATTCAAGGTAATTTAAATAACTTCTTTGCGATGTTGTTTTTGTTAGCATTTTCGTATTTTATGCGCGGCTTAATTCTATGTGAATCACATTTCTGAATTGAGTTTCTGTAGATATAGCCATTGACTGAATAATAGGTTTTGTTTTTGTCTTTAATGTTGCAGTAGCCAATTTTGTTCGGACATCCGAACCCAGTTGGAGAATGACTTTATGATATCTCTTCAAGCTGAGGTTGGTAGTAGGCTATTTTGTTACTATAATGCGGCAACAGATTGTGTTGCGTCGTTTGGTTTTTATTGTAATGCATTTATGGTTGCTTCTTGTTTATTATTTGAACTATACTGTTCAGGTAAGTGAGGGGGGTGAACTGGTGCCTATTAGGCCATTGCCTTGGTACCCTGAGAATCTTGCTTGGCATTCCAATTTTTCTCGCATGCAGCTGAGGAAGAACCAAACACTTGAGAGGTAAATGATGCATTGTTTGAGAATACTTTGTAGTATAAGTGGTAGATATGTGCCTGGAACCAAGGTAACCTAAGACCTGTTTCTTGATGGTGCTTGTTACGGATAATAGTGGTAAAAGCCTATTTTTCAATGGGCTGGTAGTATGATGGGTTTTTTATGCCACCTGTCCTGTAGTTCTTTCAGTTTTGAGATTAATGGATGAGATTGGCTCTTGTATTCCCAAAGGAGTTCCTATATGAGTACTGTTAATACGTATCTATCATAACAGTTTTTCTGGTTTCCAAGTTGATCCTCCTCCAATTGCTAGTGTGTAGACGATTTGACCAAGTTCTCCATGATGCTATCAAATCACTCAAGTTCTCCATGCTAATATTTTTATATGTCAATTCCTGGTTCTGATGGTATGAATTTCTCAGGTTTCATGAGTTCTTAAAGCTTGAAAATGAGATTGGAAACATCACAAGACAGGAGGCTGTCAGCATGGTGGGCCAATGTTATTTGTAGTCTGTTCCTTTATGGTTTACAAACTGATATTGTGCTGTAATATTTATTTATATTTTATAGTGTTTCAGCGCATTTAGTTCACTTATCTTAATGCTCAAGTATCCAGTTAGTTTTTTAAAATTTATTTATTTACTTTTTATGATACAGGTACCTCCTCTATTCCTTGATGTACGTCCAGATCATTTTGTACTTGATAGTAAGCAACTTATATTGTTTATATTTTTTTTCCCCTTTCTAATAGTGTGCAAATTTAAAAACCTTGTTGACCAAATGATGAAACTTGGAATTAATGAGCATCAAGTGAAAATGTAATGGGTTCTGTTCTATAGTGAATTTGTAAGCTTCTTCTTGGCATTGTAAAGTGCTGAATGAACAACGTAGTTTGGATGAGAGATACATAATTTCTTGTGGAACTTTATTTCTTGAGAGCACTCTGTTCTGTGTTGTATAGTTTAGTTTTTATAAGGAAATCTTTAACAGTACTCTGATTGCTTGTGACCGCTCATTAATTATTTTGTTTTTGTTTCAAAGACTAAATCTAGTGCTTTCTAACCATTTGCTATATTTTTTCTCAGTGTGTGCTGCACCAGGTTCAAAAACATTCCAATTGCTTGAGATTATACACCGATCAACAAAACCCGGATCCCTACCTGATGGACTGGTATGCATCCTTTTAAATATATGTTGTTTTACATTTCTTACGTCATATTTTATAGTCTGTTATGTGTTTTCCTCTGTCAAGTGTGGATTATTATCCCACCTTTCAATCTCTTATATGATTCTCCTAGTTAGTATTTTTTTTTTTCCTTGATATGACATGGATTTTCCCTCATTTTACTACCGTCTAAGACATTGATGTCTAGTTTTATTGTCCCCTTGATTAGGTCGTAGCAAATGATCTTGACATCCAAAGATGTAATCTACTCATCCATCAAACAAAAAGAATGTGCACAGCCAACTTGATAGTCACAAATCATGAAGCTCAGCACTTTCCTGGATGCCGTTTAAAAAAAAGTTGTTCTACTGCTTCTGAAATAGGAGCTGAAAAGGAGCCACCCATCAGCCAACTTGTCTTTGATCGTGTTTTATGTGATGTCCCTTGCAGTGGTGATGGTACCCTTCGCAAGGCTCCTGATATCTGGAGGAAATGGTAGAACTTTTATTTTCAATCACATTTTCTTTTGACAGGTTGATGATATTTGTTTTGCTTATTTACAGGCATGTTGGATTGGGCAATGGGGTCCATCCTCTACAAGTTCAGATAGCTATGCGAGGTATCTTTGATGCAAAACTTTTTCTCCGAATTTCTATATAATTTATGGCTCTATGCTTTGTGGTTTTATTCCCATAGATACTGTCCCATGTGCATATTAGGATTTCTTTGAAACGATGAGGATATAATCTGGAAACATCAAACATGTATAGCGCAGATGTGTTTCTTTCTGGATATTATTTCTGTTCTCCTACAAGATGGTGATGGCAGCCATACCATTTCTTAAATACATTAGTTTATATGTTTCTTGTTAATTGAATATATAAACTTTGTAATGATTAATTCTGGCATTAAACTAATGTCGTTTTGGATCAAACTTGCTCATTCTCTGCCACTCTCCGATTTTGAGTAAAAATACTTGGATTTATTGGTGTGGTCAATCAGTAAAAATAGGACTTTCAATGCAATGCTTTTCATTTGGTGTGCATACCTAACATAGCTGAGGTATATTGTTTGTTCTAGGTTTATCTTTGCTTAAAGTTGGCGGAAGAATGGTTTACTCTACCTGCTCCATGAATCCAGTTGAGAATGAGGCTGTGATCGCTGAGGTAATATGTTTGGTTATTTTTCTACACAAAAAGATGTAGGATCTGTGGAATTAACATTTTGGTAAATAGTAATTCTCTGTGCAGTTGCGTGGTCTTTCATAAATTAAATTGTATAGTGTTAATTTATTTTCATTTTGTGATCGCATGAAAGTCTGGCTTTGTAGTTCTTCTCCATTATTATATAGATGTTGTTTTGTATAATATTTGCATCATGCCATTGTTGTTATAAAAGTTTGTATCGATATGGCTACATTGCTCGAAACAAAATATTTAACTTGGGGCATGGTTCGTTCAAAGATTGTAAATTGTAAGCAACAACAGCTTGATTTATCCTTACATATGAAGAGAGCTTGTAGGCCATGATAGATAACTATTGGATGTTAACCATACAATTATTATTTCTTTTGGTTCTCTTGACTCATCATTGTTCACCTTTTGCCAACTGTTCAGTGGGTTGGAGCATGTGTTGTTCTACACATGATTAATTGATTTTCTAAATTATTTCAGATTTATCTATGTGGACATATATTATTTCTGATTTATGTTTTAGCCCTTTAATATATGTATGTTTTGTATGTGAAAAAGTTCCTTTGTTGCAGAGTCACATCATTTTTTTGTTGTGCTTCATATTTCTTTTGTTTGGATGACTTTTCTTATTTGGAGAAAGTGTTCCTTTTTCTAGTCCTGTGACTTTGCATGGGTCGTGGTCTTTTGACCCTATTTGACCATGTCTCAATTTTTTGCAGATTTTGCGGAAATGTGATGGGTCTGTTGAGCTTGTTGATGTCTCTAGTGAGCTTCCTCAACTTGTTCGGCGGCCAGGTCTTAAAAAGTGGAAGGTTAGTTGTTAGTTTTACCTTTGTCTGCTAGTGCTTACTGTTAAAAGTTTGATGTGCAAAACATATTATTGAATACAACTGTTCTCCTGGTTTGTGTAGTGTGCTCAATTACCAAATAGGATGGATTCCGATTTCATTTGTAGTGCTTTTATTACATTGTTGCTCTATAAAAATTTAATCTAAGCGTTGTGTGTTTCATATAACACCATCGTCAATGTAATAAGGTATCTTTGCTATAAATAATTTGTTTTTACCTGTCTAAACAAGAGAGAGGAGAAGATCTCATATAGATATCCATTATTTCTCTTACTAAAACCTGCAGGGGTTAAGAAATTGTTTTTCAATCTATGCACTGTGTATAAGTCGGTTCTACATTTTGATTTTTGCTTGTCTCAAATGCATCAAATTTAAATGTATAGCTATCTCATAGCATGGAAAGCTAATATTATAAAGATAGTGGTCTAAATTATTGTTCAATGTTCAACCATCACCTACTGAGTTGCATGCAGTTGCATCAGTTACAGCTTTAGAGTTTTCTGTTCAGTGTATAAATCAATATTCAATCACTTGGCAATGCAGGTACGTGACAAGGGTAGGTGGTTAGTTTCCCACAAAAATGTCAGCAAATATCGCAAATCTGTCATTGTTCCCAGCATGTTTCCTTCTGGAAGAAGGTTTACAGAACCAACGGACCATAATGGTAGTATGGAAGTGGAAGAAAAGCATGAGAATGGTGGAAATGGAAATGTTGAAGATGCATTGGAGTCAAGTGATGATCCTGCAACTCTAGCCAATGAACAAGATGAGGAAGTTTCTGATTTTCCACTAGAACGCTGCATGAGGATAGTGCCGCATGATCAAAATGGTGGAGCTTTCTTCATTGCTGTCTTCCACAAACGCTCTGATTTGCCAGGTGAGTTCAAGTATCTACCTAGTGATATTGGATCTTTCTTAAGAATTGAAGTGCTTTGAGATAGTGTAACTGTGCTAAAATGTTGGCTCTTATAATTATTATTATTTTCTTCTTTGGTATGAATCCATTGTTTCCATCATATAGAGGAAACTTGTCTCTGTTTTGTGTCATTTGCAATATGTGAGGCCTGTACTTTGTTTAGGATCTGAAGCAAGTCTTGTGCTGCCATGTTCTGCTTTGGCTTTCCTCATAAGAGAATTCCAGTTTATTGCATTTTTTATTATTTTTAATATAGTTCCTCTTTCCCTTTTATTGAGCAGCCAATCAGGGAAAACCTAATAGTCTGGAAGGGGAATTGGGCCCTAGGAATGATGAGCCACAGGTACAATTACAAAATCAGAGTACTGAAGATTCAAATGGGATTGTGGCTAGTTTGGCAGATGGTACAGATGAGACATTTTCTGAAGCAGCTTCTGAGGCAGAGTTGATAAAGGATGAACTAGATGGGGATTCTTTGGAACTTGATCCATCCGTTACATGTGAAGAAAATGTAAATGTATCGGAGGAAGCCCAAGCGCCTAGTGATAAGGAAATTGATCCCAAGAAAGCTGGAGGAAAGAGGAAGTTGCAGACTCAAGGCAAGTGGAGAGGTGTTGACCCTGTTGTTTTCTTTAAAGATGAAGCCACCATCAATAGCATAAAGACATTCTATGGCATTGATGAATCATTTCCCTTTAATGGCCACCTTGTCACAAGAAACAGTGATGCTAATCATGTGAAGAGAATTTACTACGTCTCAAAGTCAGTCAAAGATGTTCTTGAACTGAATTTCTCTGTTGGACAGCAACTTAAGATAACCTCCATTGGGCTAAAGATGTTTGTAAGTATTTCACAGATAAATTTGATTTATATTTCTTTTAAAATAATGTTGCTCCGAATTTATAGGGACATAGGCAAAGAAAGTTGTGCAAAACTTTCATGCCTATAGATAAGTTGATCACTTGCTAATATCATAGTGTGTAAAATTAAGATAATGAGCAAGAGAACTGTTTACAGGGTTATCCTTCTTGCTTAGCTTCCCTTGTGGAGTGTAAGAGCTACTGCAAAATAACCAAAGGAATATCTGTAAGGCAAAAGAAAAGAAGAAATATAATACAAAGGAGAACACCCATGATGGAATGCTCCTAAATGAGAAACTAAAGCATATGAGATATATTAGAAAGAATATATTTAAGTGCAGTTATTTTGAACCTTATTATATTGTTAGTGCTGGATTCCGAATTTGTAGTTATATTTATAAGTTCATCCTATGTTCCTCGTGCTCTAAGCTAAAGATTCTGGTACAGCCCTTGATTGTTGAACAAAATATTAGACAATCTGGTGACCAATATTCGGAAGGAATTTCTCCCTAATTTATTCTTGTTCTCAACAGGAACGACAAACTGCGAGAGAAGGAAATTTGGCTCCTTGTTCATTTCGGATATCCTCAGAAGGATTGCCACTTATTCTTCCATACATCACCAAACAGATTGTATATGCATCCCCTGTGGACTTTAAGCATCTTCTTCAATATAAAAGTATCAAGTTTGCAGATTTTGTTGATGCTGAGCTCGGTCAGAAAGCATCAGGCTTAATGTCAGGATGCTGTGTAATAGTTTTGAGGAAAGGTACTAGCAGCATGTGGTCAAAGACAACTAGTGCATATTCATGTGTATAATTTTTAACCTAAGTAAATTTTACATCTGCAGATGGCAAAGCCTTGTCGGATTCCATTGAAGTAGATGAGTCAACAATAGCCATTGGATGCTGGAAAGGTAAGTCCAGTTTGTCTGTGATGGTCACAGCAATTGACTGCCAAGAACTGCTAGAAAGGCTTTTGATGCGCATGGAAACCGAGAAGGGATCTGCGGAGAAGAAAGACAAAGCCTCTAATGCCAAGGAGGGTGAGGAACAGGACATAAAGGATATGGAAAAGAATGGTGACGAGGAAAATATCACACTGGAAACTGAGGGTTAAGCGACAACTTCTGGGCTTCCAGATTTCCATTGTTGTACTCTAATTTCATAATTTAATACAGGTGTTGTAATTGATATGCCATGACTTCATTTTTCTTTAATATTTCTACAAAATTGGATTTCTTATTTTAGCATGGAAGATATTTTGCCTCATCAAGTTGGTGCATAATCTTGAGAACAGAGCAATTTTGATCTAGCATATTAATCATCTTTATTTGTGTTCTTAATCATCATTGCTGGTTGGAATCATGTTCGTATGGTGTAACCAATGATATTTGTGTTTAGCGTGTAATCAGGCTGCCCAGAAATTGTTACAAGAACTGTTATTCCTTGTGAATGGATTCCTCCCTGCATCATTGGATGGGTAACAAGTGAAGTGTTAGTGTTAGTCGTGCGCCCGATGCAATCTCAGATGTCGCTGAGAGGCCCGCTGATGTAGGATACTCACAATCATCAAGGCTGCGAGGGTTGAGATTATTTTACGTGCCCACATGTGATTGACGCTACAGTCTTCCTCTTAACAGTCACTAGCATTTTATATGTAATTATCACTTACGTATCTTTACATATGTTGTCCTTTCCAAAAAAAAACACTAGACTCTGCTCCTGCTTGTAGAACAGGTTAACCAATTTTCTCCACAAATATATATACATATATATGTATATTCATTAGCTTATTTGAGGGATATCCTTGTAGGGCCCATTTTGTATTGTATTTTACTAATCCAAATCGTTTCTTTTGTAGATATTCATTCAAAAATCATCTCTACAAAAAAATCACTTGAATCCGATATCATTTGACCACTCAATTGAATTATTGAAATTTTAGTATTTTTTTATCGAAACAGTTTCCGATTTGTCTAATTTTTTTCAAGGATGATCTATGAATATAGACTTAAAAAATAAATGGTTTCGATCATTGAAAAAAAATTCGTAAGGGACCCTAAAGAGTGCCCTCAAATAAAACTATTTGAAGAATCCCTCAATAAAAGAGGACTGTATATATATATATATATATATCAGTCCCGATCTCTTGGACCACAGGAGTCCAAGAGATTGTGGTCACCCACCATTGGATATTAATCCAATGGTTCAAAATTATATATATAAATGCAATATGACATAAATGATTATTACCCGATTCAAGTCAACCGTTGAATTTACATCCAACGGTGAATGACCATAAATCTCTTGAACTATAGGGGTCCAAGAGATCAGGACTGATATATATATATTCAAGTAACTCACAACATTCAAATAAGTTTTCTTTATTTCTTTTTCATTTTTCTTGTTTTGGACATTCATAACTCCAAAAATGTTTTTAATTAATGAAAATATTAAGAAAAGAAACCATTCAGTAAATGAGGATAATATTAAACAAATCACACCCACATGAAGAAATTATACAATGGTATTGTGGTACGGCCATGTGGGAGACTATGAGAAAGCTAATTGACAGACGTAAAGCACGTGTCAAAAGGACTAGTTTTAATAAATTAAACCGTAGCCATCCAACGATCATTGTGTAAGAATCTGCAGAGGGAAGAAGATTGTTCTTGTGACTTTTCTGCTTCAGGTTAGGGTTTCTCCATTCTATTTGGTGTCTTCTTGATGACATCAAAGAATAGATGCATCTTACACGGTTATGAGTAGGGTTTGAGTAAAAACCATTCATGCTTAAAAGAACAGATCATAAAGAGGCAAACCCAAATCAGCTTCATTTCAAACAAGCAATTAATCAGCTCATACAAACTAAACTAAAGCAATGTAAAAAATATACAGAGGAAATATATCACACCCCTCAAAATTTGCTAGTATTAAGAATGTAGAAGAAAGCATCCGTGTTTAGAAATCAATGGTCCAATGAAATCACGATGTACAGCACACCTTGCTCTTAGCTGGGATTTCTTGTGCAGGGCCTGGGATGACGATCTTCTTACCAGACAGAGATGCAGGGTTGCCATTAGCTTGATTTTCACTGGCGGCCAAGCTCTTCTTGTTAACAATGTTGAATATCTCTGTCAACACAGTCAAGAAAGCAGACTCCACGTTTGTTGATTCCAGTGCTGAGGTCTCCAAGAAAAAAAGTCCTTCCTTTTGAGCAAACTCTTTGGCATCTTCAGTGAGGATTGCACGCTGGTTCTCAAGATCACTTTTGTTGCCTATCAGAATGATGACAATGTTCTTGTCAGCATGGCTACGCAGCTCTTCCAACCAACGGGGTATGTGATCAAAGCTCTGGCGTTTGGTTATATCATAGACGAGCATTGCCCCAACAGCGCCCCTGTAGTATGCACTTGTAACTGCTCTATATCTGCTCAAAACACCAGAAGAGAAGTAGAATAATCAGTTGCCAATACACCACTTGTGAAAGTTAACAGGAGTCAGGTGGGAAGATTATTCCATAGCGTGAAAGTAAATAAGTGACAGCAAAGAGTGAAGGCTTCTAACCCCACCTAATTTACATTCCAACCAATAATAATTTCTTTTCAAATGATGTACTTTGTTTAGTTACATTGAAATCTTTGTTTATGCAAAAGGGAGCAAAAGCCGAGCCTCATATGATTGTGTGAACATATAGCCTGACTTGGGTCATGAATGCTCCTTTAATTGGCTTCACAGTTCATCCAGTGATGAAAGAAGTCGTAGAATCCAACACTCCAACTATCTAACTTATGCGATAATAGCTTATAAAGATAGCATAAGACTGAGAAGCACATATCATCTGATACTAGACAAAGATAATACTAAATTTATCCAAAACCGTTCATCCTATAAAAGACAACAATCTCACCCATGTAAACATCCATTCCCAACCCCGAAATAGATCAACTCAAAATCTGGCACATCCTTTTAAAAAGGGTAAGAATTCTTACCATGCTGTATAATCCATGACAACATCCAAGACTGCAAGGCGGCCAAAATGGCACCAAAAGTAGGATATGGATACAACACAATTTCGTATCTTTGAAAAGCATATTGCTAGTGGCCGGTATTTACAACTAAGCAATGCATGGATCACATAAAGAAAGGGTATCTAATTTCATTCTATGCATTTAAAAAGCATTTAAAGTATCTAATCATTTGAGTGGAGTGCATTTATGAGATAAAAAAACATGCATCTATATTCTTAGGTAATAAGAAAATGTAATACAACATCACAAAGTACTAATCTTACTCCTACTTTTCCTTCCCTTTTTCCCCGGTTTAATAATCTCAATCAGTTCAATTCTAGCATACAGATGAAACATTTTATCAGCAATCCACTTAAACCAATATCAGCATCACAGAATGTAATCCACCTTATACTTCAAAAGAAAATTAACCCAGAAATTTTTTTTTACACAAAGCAACACCTAAAAAGTTCTACTATAACTGAAAAACCCATCAAGTACACTAGAGCTGCTGCAAACTTTCAAAATCCAAAAACCCATGTAGCAGATTGAAGAAAAGGGCTGTAAGCTACAGAAAACAGAAAGAAAGAGAGAGGAGAGAGAAAGAGAGACCGTTCTTGGCCAGCAGTGTCCCAGATCTGAGCTTTAACACTCTTGTGCTCGATGACAAGGGTCCTGGTCTGAAACTCAACGCCGATGGTGGCCTTAGAATCCAAGCTAAACTCGTTTCTAGCAAACCTGGCCAGAATCTGAGACTTGCCCACTGCAGAGTCCCCTATCAGCACCACCTTGAACACATAGTCTATCTTCTGGTTCGAGTCTCCATATCCTCCTCCACTCGCCATTTTCCTCCCAACCCAGTAAAGTAAAAACCAATCCCAGATCGCTACTTCTGCTGTTAAAACCCCAAAAAGGCCTCAAATTTATTGAACTTCCCAAAAGACGAGGACTTTTCCTTTGCTGCTGCTTGCAATTATGTTAGAGTCTAAATGTGGTCACCCCCATTGCCTTGCCTGTGAGCTCCCCAACCAGAGCGTGACACGCTTGTGGGGATGGATGCGTTGGGTACAAAGTGGTGACGTGGAGGTCTGGGATTGGTTGGGCTAGTGGTGGGCTCGGGGAAGAAGGAACAGTGTGAAACAGGGTATTTGTTGTCCATGATTGATGTGCGCGGTGTCAGACAGCGTATGTCTCGGGTGAGTTGTCTGTTTTGGCTGGTTGACGGTCACGCCGAAGCCCTCCTTTCTTCGGAAACTTAAAACGACTTGTCGCTTCGTCCAGACATTCGAACCACATTAAAAAAAAAGGATAATGGGTTTTTCTTATCTGGGCTTGGGCCTGCACTCTGTCCAAAATACAAGCTGAAATTCCTTTTCTGACCCAACAAAGGACTAAATTTTGTTTCCTAACTTTACCCCACATGGGGTTTAGGGTGTGTGCCGAGGGATTCAATCCAATCGTCCAAGAATAACATTTTTATTGATCGGATAGCAGTGCTTTTGATTGTGAACCTTTTGAGTGTTTTTAATTGTTAACCTATCCTTCTCTATTATAATCTCGAACAACTTCAAGAAATTAATTCATATTAAATGAATTGTGTCAAATTCTTCTAAGTTGTGGCCCGTGTTTACGTTAGTTTTGCTTTTTGAAATTGTCAAATCTTCTAGGAGTTGAAGCCCCAATCTTTTTATTTATAAAACTTCATATCCCTTTCCTTGCTTTAAATAGACAACTTTTTATTTTTCTCCTACCAATGGTTTGGGAGTTGCTAATAGATTAAAGACTAATCATATAACATGCATAGTAACATTGAATGTGGAGTCCTTTTATCCTTAAATGTTCAAACAGTGATCCTTAACATATAAATGACATTTCCATCCAACATTTTGGGAAACAGAGTACATTTGACAATTGTTTCTATAAATGCACACCATTTCTTCTATACCTTTTGGTTGACCAAAAAAAACAAGACTTTTTTTTTTGTTCATGGTTGCTAGCGATAATTGTTCCTATATATCACAAAAATGACAAAGTTTTTAATTGTTTATACTTTTTTTCTTTCTTTCTACAAACGATAATTTAAATTACTATAATTTACGAGAAAGTGGACTTGAATTTGGATGCAAAGGGACTGACTATCTGCTATAAACAACTTACCTAACTCACCTTTGCTAATTGTTAACACTTATTATTGATTCACATGCAGACAAATTTCTTCCTCGTTAAGACCAAACCCAAATGAAAAAGTTATTTGCTATTTCCAGCCACGTTCTTGTTTAAAAAGTTCCCATTTGACAAAAAAAGAAGATCAGCCTCCATATATACGTAGGTGCCAAACGAACTAATTGCAATGGTCGCAAGTTTTGTGGCATGCTTTGATTGAAACGCGCGTTCAACCCACCTTATTATAGTAAAACAAACCAACTTATTATGAGCAAAGGTATTTCATCAATCCACACGATTTGAAATGATTGCTTCAAAACTCTGCTTTCACTACTACAAAAAGTGAAAAAGACGATCAGAAAATAACGACGGTCTAAGTGAAAACCACCGTGGTTTATAAAAAGACGACGGTTCTAAAAACACCGTCGTGTAATACCACCTTAGACAACAAAAAATTGGAGATTCAAATGGCTGTTAAAAAACAACGACGTACCTAATTAAACAACCGACGTCTATTTGAAACAGATTTCCGCAGTGTAAAATCAAAGCCAACAAAGAACGGCGGAAGTTATGAATCGACCGACGTAGAAATTAAAGACGACGATTTCAATAAAAACCGCCGTTTTTACTCATAAAATAACACGACGAGGTTTTCGTATAAGACGCCGTATAATTACAAACAAATCCACGTCTTTAAAATAAAAAAATATCGCCGTATTAAAATAATTTACAACGACGTACAATATAAATATATCGACGTCATTATCATATAGTTCTACGACGTTATCTTTAAATTGTACTATAAAATTTAACGTCGTATTTATTCATTTCATACGTCATACATTTAATTTAAACTGTCGTCTTAATATGAATTTTTGTTAACAATTTTTTTCTTTGATTTTCTTATCCTACGTCGGTAGATCTACTTAATGACAAGAATTGAAATAACCACGACGGTTTATATAGAAAACCGTTGACATAATCAGATTTTTCTGAGAACCCAAGGGTTACGAAATCTTAACAGATGGAATTCTGTTCCACATCATAATCTTAACAGATGACACAGCTTTGCAATCAGAGAGACAATTTTTTGGAAGTTGATGATGTGTGTGCGTTTGTGTATCTACAAAAATTATACCTAACGTCTTTGCAAATTTGCAATCAGAAAGACAATTGTCAACGACGGTTATATTACACCTAACGACGTTTAGAAAATCAACGTCGCCCAAAAAATATAATACGTCGTCTTAGTATTACTTAAGACGACTAAAAACGACGACAGTAAAACAAAAACAGTCGTTGTTCTTATATTCTTATTTTATTTAAATCTGTCATCCAAAAAAGAAACTTTACATATTCCA
>NC_047655.1:18613396-18616077 GCF_902201215.1 Prunus dulcis | reverse complement strand
ATTGATTTCAATGATTTTATGAGAGTTTTATTGACCAAGAGCATGATTGGCATGTACGTATATAAATATATGAATGCATTGATTTCAGTACGAATATAATGAAAAGGATAATTTAGTTTTGCATAATTGTTTTTACAGTGGGGTTAGTATATTCTTATGTATTTTCTAAACTTTATTTTTGGTCCACTCATATTTTCAATGTTTTGCGCCCCTATGCAGTAGACGTGCATCTGTGACCACCACAAGGCAGTTTCCGCTTCATGCACTAACTCAGTTTGATGTAGGGTTTTTGGTTCACAAGTTGTTACCTTCCTTGTAAATTGATCTGTATAGTTGCTCTGATATTGCCCTATGACGTATTTAACTATTGGAACGTATTTGTATGTATACTGGCAGTTTATGTATATATTTAAGTGCTTGTTGATATGTGTAAATTTTGGGGAAAGAACAAATTACAGGGGAGATTTTGCAGAATTTTCAGTAGGAGTCAAACCTAAAATGAAGTTAAGTTTTGAAAAGAAGAGCAAGTAGGTCATTTGTGTCTGACACCCACCAGGTGTTAGACACGCACAGGGTCCGGCTAAGATTCCAAAGTAAAATTTAGGTCGGGTCCTGTCAATTGTCATAACTACTTCTCTCCACTTCTACTGTGCAACCCAAATTAGTGGGTAGTGTCAATTTTTTTTTTTTATATCATCATCACCAGACATATAATCGTATGCAGTCAATATTGTGTTGATGCAAGTATTGAGATGTGTATATAATTTTTTTTTTTTGGAATAAGTTATTCTGGCATATGTGTCAAACTACAATTTGCATGAACAAGAAATGACTCATTCCATAGCCTTAATTCAAGGACATGAATTGGGTAAAGTCTTAGGCCTCGTTTGGTTCATGGAATGAATTTGAGGGGAAATCATTTCCCATGTCATTCACCAAAGAATGAGAATGGAAGATTCATTTCCCACGTTTGGTAATGCTGAGAAAGTAACTGGAAAATATCACTTTATTTCCTTTCCCATGTTTGTTTTGAGTAGGAATGGAAAACAAAGTTTGTATAAATTTTTAATTATACCCATATTAAATTAAATAAAAAAAGAATGCATTTAATGATATATTGTAATTCTAAATTGTTATTGGGGATAAAATGGTCATAAAAAATATGTAATTAATGTTAGCTCATTTTCCCAAACTTTCCTATGAGGGGGGAAACCAAAACCCAAGTTGAGAGGATAGCTTCACTTTTCCCCTTACTTTCCCATGAGCAAGGCAACGATTTCCCATACCTAGACTTACCAAACACGAGAAAATAATTGATTTCCCATTTCCAAGTCTCATTTCCCATGAACCAAACGGGGCCTTAGTAGAGTTCTCAAGTTCAATCGAAAGAAAAGGTATAATTATCTTAATACTCAAATTGCTCAACTATATAATTATGTATCTTTCTTGGTAGTTCTTTAATTTGTTTGAAAAGTAATAAACCACTTTCAATCCAATTTCTCATTGTTTTGCTTATTTTAGACGTCACTCAACTCGGTTTCTCTTCTTCTTATCCAAATTCCAAATGCTCTCATTACCACAAAAAAAAAAAAAAAAAAAAAAAAAGTAATTCAAATCCTCTCCAAGGCATTTTGAGTTTGTGGGAGAGGGGTAATCCATATATATGTCTATGACTCCATGGACTACCACTACTACAAAAAGTGAAAAACACGACCAGAAAACAACGACGGTCTAAATGAAAACCGCCGTGGTTTCTAAAAAGATGACGGTTCTAAAAACACCGTCGTGTAATACCACCTTAGACAACTAAAAAATGGAGATTCAAATGGCTGTTCAAAAACAACGACGTATCTAATTAAACAACCGACGTCTATTCGAAACAGATTTTCGCAGTGTAAAATCAAAGCCAACAAAGAACGGCAGAAGTTATGAATCGACCGACGTAGAAAGTAAAGGCGACGATTTCAATAAAAGCCGCCGTTTTTACTCATAAAATAACACGACGAGGTTTTCGTATAAGACGCCGTATAATTACAAACAAATCCACGGCTTTAAAATAAAAAATATCACCGTATTAAAATAATTTACAACGACGGAAAATATAAATATATCGACGTCATTATTATATAGTTCTACGACGTTATCTTTAAATTGTTCTATAAAATTTAACGTCGTATTTATTCATTTTATACGTCGTACCTTTAATTTAAACCGTCGTCTTAATAAGAATTTTTGTTAACAATTTTTTTCTTTGATTTTCTTATCCTACGCCGGTAGATCTACTTAATGACAAGAATTGAAATAACCACGACGGTTTATATAGAAAACCGCCGACATAATCAGATTTTTCTGAGAACCCAAGGGTTACGAAATCTTAAGAGATGGAACTCTGTTCCACATCATAATCTTAACAGATGACACAGATTTGCAATCAGAGAGACAATTTTTTGAAAGTTGATGATGTGTGTGCGTTTGTGTATCTACAAATATTATACCTAACGTCGTTGCAAATTTGCAATCAGAGAAACAATTTTCAACGACGGTTATATTATACCTAACGACGTTTAAAAAAAAATCAACGTCGCTCAACAAATATATTACGTCGTCTTAGTCTTACTTAAGACGACGAAAAACGACGACAGTAAAACAAAAACAGTCGTTGTTTTTATATTCTTATTTTA
>NC_047655.1:18609445-18610753 GCF_902201215.1 Prunus dulcis | reverse complement strand
AAGATGAAGAGAAGGAAGAAGAAAAGAAAGATGAAGAGAAGAAAGAAGAAAACAAGATGAAAAGGAGAAAGAAGATGAAGAAAAGCATGACGACCAGGTATGTTCACATAACTTTGCCTTTTTTATTTGTTTTTCAAAATTTCAGACGTCGATATTTTTTTTTAAACCGTCGTTTGTTTACAACTTAGACGGCGGAATTTTTTTCTAAGACGTAATAAATTATTCACCACGACGGTTTTTTCACCGTCGTTTAAATTTTTTTCAGACGACGTTTTATTCCTTAAACCGTCGTTTTTATTGAATTACCACGTCATTTTTTTTATTTCTTTAAACAGGTTATTAAAGTTGTTGATTATTCAAATATGGAGGCGCCATCTTCTTTAAAAACCCTTTGTCGTTATGTGGAAACGACACTCGTGCCTCAGGATAAGACCCTGAACTTTACAATTGATAAGGAGGTGTTTGGTCTAGAACGCGATACCTTCGTCCTGCCTGAAGATATTACACAATTTGCATGCATGGAAGAAATAGGAGCTACTGTGGTTGCTGTATATATGAGGTTTGTCATTCTAAAATAATACGTCGTTGGTTTATTTATTGCGCCGTCTTAACTAACTAACCACGTCGTTAGTATGTACCGTCGTGATAAATATATTATAACGTCCTTTTCTATTTCAGTACATCGTGTGAAATTTTATAATACGTAACCGTCGTGTGGTTTTTTGTGCTGACTTGTTTATATTATTTTATGTATTTAGGTACTTACATGATGTTTTGAAACAAGCAAATATGTGCAGCATGGTTGGCTTTATCGACCCTGCTACAGTTTGTGCCAACTCTGGCACAATAGCTGACAGATCACGACTGGTAACATCTCGACTTCAGAAGACAGACGGTGAACAGATTTTCATGATGCTTTACAATCCAGGGTTAGTCTCCTTAACAGGATTTTGTTCTTATGATTTTCAATAAATGACAGCGTATAAACTAACCACGTCGGTGTTTTATTTTATTGAGTCGTTTGAAACTACTAACCACGCCGGTAGTTATTTATCGTCGTGATAAATATATAATGTCGTCGATTGCTACTTTATTTCGTCGGGTGAAATATTATAATACGTCGTTTTTGTAAATAACCGTCGTTTTTATATTAATTTTGTGCAGCCGTCATTGGATCTTGCTGATTGTGAGAGCAAAGAGGGAAACCGTCTATTTTCTGGATCCTCTGCCCGAAAATCGTGTGGTCGATGAAGAGGGCAAAAACATCGTGAACAGTGCTATAAAAATATATAATTCTCACATAGCCAA
>NC_047655.1:18596311-18609345 GCF_902201215.1 Prunus dulcis | reverse complement strand
CATTGTAGCTACAGACTATTTCACCAAATGGGTGGAAGCCAAGCCTGTCAAATCCACTACATCTCAGGAGATCATCACCTTCATAGAGGAGCAGATTATACAAAGGTTTGGCATTCTAGAATCAATCACAACTAACAAGGGATCTTCTTTCATATCGGTGAGATGCTAGATATGGCAGAAGCATTCAAATTTAAGCTGCTTCAATCCACTCCTTACAATGGCTCGCACACTAAAGAAAGTTGACTTGTTGACCATTCAATGGTTTTCATGGCAATGGGGAATTTTGCCCTACCATAACAGGAACAAACATAAAACGGGTGAATAGTAAAAGATGGAGATCATCAGTGGTTAGAAAGCATATGAAGATGGTCTTAGGTTCAAAGCCTCCTGGGTGCGTTAAAAACTGTGTGGGTTGCATAACTTGCACACCCATTGAAGTTGTTTCTCCACCTGATAAGAATTATAATCTCAAGGCAACATATACAAATCAGGGAGATGAGGGCTATTATCTCCTCTCATGCAAATGCGAATGTAGGAACAAGTTGTTCGAACCTTGAATATTTTGTTTTAGCTTAGCCTAACAATGATGGTTATGTTTTGTATTGTTTTTAGGCTTATTTACTATAGTTCTCCTTGAAACTGTGGTCAATTCTCACTTTACCCCTTGAAGTTAAAGTGACCCAAAATGCCCCTTTGATCAAGGTTTGGTAGTTCACTTTACCCCTCACCGTTAACTCAGTTAAAAATTCTGTTAAAATGATGACATGGCACGAAAGGGACCCACCTTTGTGCTGAAATGTGTCACATATGAAAAATAATAATAATTCATATTTATTTTCAAATATATATTTTTAAAATATTGTTTTTTTCGCTCTTCATCTCTCTCCCCATCTCTCTCTCTCTCTCTCCGTTCTTCCCAACCCGCCAATTCAATATTCCCCAGCGCCGGCCCCCAACCCATCAACCCTTACTGCCCCTCGCCCTTCACCTGACCACCCCCTCCCCTTTGCTCCCTACCTACTGAAACTTCTCTATGCACCCACCCCACATCCTAAGACCACCCCTCCCACATCCTCGTAAAGAATTTGCCATATCCTCCCATATCCAAAAATTCTTAGCCCTACTTTTTTATTTCTCAATTCTCACCACCAAAACACCATATTGTTGTGTTTTATTTGATTTGGGAACCAAGAGTCTCCAAATACTAAAATAATGTCCTGCACCATATGAAATTTTTTTTTTTCATCAGACCTAGAGAGACAGAGAGAGATAAAGAGAGAGGAGTTTGAGTTAACATGGTGGCTTTATGGGTTTTCTAAGATGATGGGTGGTTATTGCATCATTGGGTGTGTTATGAATGTGGGTGCACAATTAATGGGTCAATTTTAGGATTTTGAAGGTAGTGGGTTTTAGGATTTTTGATTTGGTTTGTTTGATTCTGGAAGGTAGTGGGTTTTGGCAGTAAGAATTGAATTCATGACAGGGAGAAAGACAAGTCACGGGGGCATGGATTTTGGGTGCTCTGTCTGTCATGGATATACATATTTAGATTTAGGGATTTGGAAATCACCAAAGGAAGAAAAGAGAGATGAGTAGGGGTTGGGCTGTGTTGTGGGTGGGTGGCTGTTTGGGTGGGGCTGTGATGGCTGCCCCCAAGTGGGTTGGTGGGGGAGGGTGTTGGATATAGAGAGAGAAAAAGGGAGAGAGAAGAGGGAAGTAAATATTTTATTGGTTTTTCACAGGTGGCACTTACATGGCATACATTTCATCAAAAGGGTGGGTCCTATTTATGCAATGTCATCATTTTTTAATAGAGTTAACGGTTGGGAGCAAAGTGAACCACCAAACCTTGGTCAAGGGGGCACTCTGGGTCATTTTAACTTTTTTAGGGTAAAATGAGAATTGACCATTGTTTCAAGGGGCATTACAGTTGTCATATCCCGGGATCGACTCCGCCATAGTACGATATTGTCCGCTTTGAGTCCCCCTCTTTGTCCTCACGGTTTGGTTTCTGAGAACTCACGAGCAACTTCCTAGTGGGTTACCCATCCTGGGATTGCTCTAGCCCCAACTCGCTTAACTTCGGAGTTCCCATGACTCCAAAGCCAGTGAGCTCCCATAAGGCCTCGTGCGAGATGAAGGTGGGTATGTACATATAATGCACATCACTCCCTCTCCGTTGGTCGATGTGGGATGTTATAACAGTAAATAAGCCTTTTATTTTTATTTTTTATGCAAGTAATATTAGGAAAAGAGAAATTCGAACACAGACCTTAGGTGAAGAAGTATCTAACTGCTCTTAATAACTTGACTTACGAGTCCTTTTGGTCCTATGTTTTGTTTTAGCATAACCCAGCTATGTTTCTATATTTTGTAGTAGCTCGACCTAATAAAGTTTCTTACTAATATTAATGTACACTTTGGATGGATGGCTAAGAGCATCTCCAACTCTATCCTCTCATCCCTAGCTACTTTGGCTAAAAAGAAGAAAAATCCTCCTCCAGCAGACTCCCTACTTGGCTCTCTATTTTGGAGAACCAACTTTTGGCTCTCTACATGTAGAGAGGAGGAGAGAGAATTTGGCTAGGAGGAGAGAGAAAAAGGGAGAGAGAGATAGAGACATTTGGGAGGTTGGTGGGGTTGTGTTTTAATTTTTTTAATAAATATATTGAATTGGCAAGAGAAAGAGGAGGAAAAAGAAATATAAAATAATAATAAAATATTTCAGATTAGCCATAGTAGAGAACATTGCTGGAGGAAATACCTTTTAAGTGGTTTACTATAATAGCTTTCTAGCTATTTTAGCAAGAATTTGGCTAAAATTTGGAGACTCTTCTAAAGATGCTCTAATGCAATAGATAATTCTATCAACCCATTATCGACGAGGGCTTTGTCTTGCATGAGAACGTTCCCAAGGCCTAGCCCTTCATTCTTCACCTACTTCGTGAAGTGAAAGTTACTATAAAAGTTCTGCTGTTTTGGTTGGTTAGTTGCAAATTAGTGGTATTAGATTTGCACATTAGAAGTCTTTGACAAATAACAAGAAGAAGAAAAAAGGACAAAATATGCTACAAACTTTTCTTGTGCAACTAAGAAGTCTGAAATGTTATTGGGTTGGTTAGTTGAAAAGTCTGGTGACAGGACCCGACCCAATTTCCGCTTTGGAATTCGAGCCAAGTCCTGTGCGTGTCCGATACCTGGCGAATGTCGGGCACAAAAGACCTTTTTACCTTTCTTGTTTCAAATTCTCTTTAAAATGCCCTTAGACTTCTGCCGAAATTTCGGCAGAGTCTCCCCTGTATTTTGACCAATCCCAAAATTTTCCACCTGCTAAACAATCAGTAAATCCATCCCAACAGCCAAAACATCTCAAGTAACAGATCTCATCTCCAGTTTTCCACTAATACTAGATATCATAGCATACTTTAAAGTTTTCAAGTTTTCAAAGATTTTCTACAAACTCTACCTTGGTGCGGAAGCTATAATTGGCCCGGTGGTGGATCCCGCGTACTTCTATAGCCTGGGGGCGAAAACAGTTTGAAGATGTGAGTGGACCGAACATAAGAATTCTTGAAAACAGTTTAACAATCATTATAACCCCCACTATAAAAATTGTTAAATAAACTAAATACGTACATTCCATTTAAAGCCTTCTAAACTCAAAGCATTCCATGTAAATCATAATCAAGCTCGATAAATTTTATTCAAAAGCACTGAAATCAAAGCTTGTATAAAACACTGAAATCAAACTTGTATAAAAGCACTGTACTCAAACCTTGTATAACTGAACAAAACTGTATAAATGTATCAATGCCTGAAAAATTGGAGAAGCTGATATAAAATAACTGAAAGTCATAATTAAATAAGAGAAAACCCAAAATCCTTTGAAAATACCACCTATTTGTACCCCTGTCATATCCGTCAATTCCCTGGCAGGTCTCGGGCGTCACGCAGTCTACCCGAGCCGCAAACTGGCGAAATCAGGGGACTATGATCAGCCTGTCCCGCCGGCAGATTCCTCGATGACACCAAGTCAGCTCGAGTCGCTCTGGCAGGATGCAGGGGACCGTAGTCGGCCTGATCCGCAATCCTGGCAGGTCTCGGGGACACAGAGTCAGCCGAGCCGCAATCCTGGCAGGTCTCGGGACACCAAGTCAGCCGAGCCGCAATCCTGGCAGGTCTCGGGACACCAAGTCAGCCGAGCCGCAAATCCTGGCACTCACGGTCCGAGAGTCCCCGAAACTCGTGAGGCAAGTCAAGTGCACTGACTAACTGAAATCGGACTGAATGTCCGTAGACATCGGTCCAACTTTGGGTAATCACCAAAAATGAATGGGTACGAGGTGGTTTTAAAATAAATTCCTTTAGAAAAATCTGAATAATAACTGAAATCTCAAGTTGTGCTGCTGTCTCATCTGATTCCAACCTCAAACTCTGTTTCTATAACTTGTAAATAAGCAGCACAGACTTATAGAACTGTTACTGTACTGATCATGTTCAGAACCGTAATAAAACTTACTCAAGATCAAATAAAGAAATTTATCCAATAAATTCATTTCAAAAAACTTATTTATATAAAATCAATATAAACTCATTTATAAAACTTATTTATACAAAATCACATCAAATCATTCATGAATTCTGATTTATGAAAGAAAGTCCACTCACAGATGGTCCGAGCTACTTCGACCCTTCGAAGGTCTCTTTTGCAATCCTGTCGGGCTCCTGGTGCCTTACTCGATTGATTTGGTGGTCGGAAGTGAGAGAACGAGCTCCCAAAAATTTTCAGAAAAAACTGTTGGAACCAGCCTGTTTCGTGGCAGTTTCCGGCTACTACAGTAGCGGATGGAGGCTGAGGAGGGGCAGGGCTGATAGAGGGAAGTGAGGTGGTTCGTTTGGGACCGGTATTGCCTAAAACGGTGGCCTGAGTTGGGAGAAATCGCTGTCTGAAGTTGGCTGGTCGAGATGGTTCGAGAGAGAAGAAAGTTGGGTTTATAAAACTGAACTTCGAAATATTTACGGTTCTGCCACTGAGACTCTTTTGACCATAACTCCTTCGTTACAACTCCGATTCGGGTCTACTCCGTGTCTACGGACTCATTTCGCCGTGCTCTACGCAACGGCGTAATCAGAATTACCAAATTCTTTCCCGATCAAAAAGTCAACTTTTTCCCTATTAAATAATGCGAGGGTAAAATTGTCTTTTTGCTAAAAGATATTTTCCTTACTTTTTTAGATATTTTCTTTCTTTTTAGATATTTTGTTTTGGGTTATTACATCTGGAGCATATTTTTCTTTTTTCTTCTTCTCATTTTTTTTCTTCTGATTTGTCTCTCTCTGTATTTGTAATCAGTTAATAAGTAATTTAATAAGGAAATGACTCCGTCACCAAGACTTAAAACAAATCACCATATTGTATAGTGTGTTAATATGTAACTTTTTTATTGTTAAAAAATTCACTAATTTTGGTTATATACAATTATTTGAGAAAGATTGGAGAAAGAATCCCCAAAATACACGCTAGGTGTGAATGTTTTGACAAGGCAACAAAAGTAATTGTCACAGACTTGGACTTGACCAAAAACGCGACATTGACATGAGATATTTTTTTTCCATGATTGGACTTGGACTAAAAATTAGATCCATTTTCCACCTATAAAAGAAAACTGCTCTCTACTTAGAAAGGGGTATGGGGCTTGATCTTTGGATCCTTTAGTCTTGAGTCTTGAGACCTAAGTCTTGACCCTTGGGCCTTGGGTTCTTGGGCTTTATACATTAGGCCTTGGGCCTTCTTCCATTTAACTTTAGGTCTAATCCCCCTGTACAAATGTAAACAAACATTATCATAATGAGAACATCCTTCTCCGTGGACGTAGCCCATCATTCAGGTGAACCACGTATACCTTGTTTTCTGCATGCTTATTTACTTATGCTAAACGTCACTGACTGCCTCTTGCCATAACCTCCCGAAGGCACATACACATGCTGAAGGCCTACATCTTCACACATTATCCACCGCTCCACATCTATCTAAGTTGAACTCCATTTTGAGCATCAACAGTTTGGGTTTTGTTTTATAAACATTCTTAATTGTCATCCCTATATATAATTTTATTTTTTTGGTTTGAAGGAATGAAGATTTCATTATCTTTAGAAGGGTACAAACAAGCCCAATACAACAAACAGAACAATAAAACAAATGGCTTGACTATAATGAGTGGAAAGTTATAAGGGGTAAGTTATAAGGGGTTCACTTTATAGCCATCAGATCAATCCAAGGGCTAGGGAGAATTGAGATAAAGTTTTACAATCAGGTAGGTGAGAAACTCCTAACCCGAATTGAATTTCAAGCAGGTCCCAAAAAAAAAAAAAAAAAAAAAAAAAGAGGCAAGTTCGAAAGTTTGAACGGCAAAAACTCAACGCTCTAAAACCCAATTCTCTGAGAAACCACTAAGCTCTGAGAAACCACTAAGCTCTGAGAAACGGACGGCTGAAGGAGACGGCTGAAGGGGAAGGAGAGAAGAACAGTGAAGGGGCGAAGCAGTGGAAGGGGAAGGAGAGAAGCCGTATTCATTGGAAGTGATAGGTTCCATTTTTGGAGCAAAGCCACACAAAGACCCCACACAGACACCTTGCTATTGTTCAATAACCAGCATTTGGTGAGTAATTTATGGAATTTGAGTTTAGGATTAGAGTAACGGTTTTCCCCAATTTGTACCTTCAATGTTGTTGGATTTGGCATCTGTGAAAACCAATTTGTACCTTCAATGTTGTTGGATTTGGCATCTGTTTTTTGTGCTTCACTTGCATGTTAATTTTTGCTTGGGTATATGTTAAAAAAACGAATGAAAATGAAGTCAATAACATGTCAATAATGATATGGATAAGATAATGGTGTTGAATTGGAGGATGCCCTCAAAACCTTCCACATTTGAAGCAGTGCATAGTGCAGATTATCTCTCTAACGCTAGAATATATATATTTTTTGAAATAAATATTATTTCCTTTGTTACTAAATTTGCCTGAGAAAAATGAAAACAGATAATAATAAACTCATGAATAAAAGTGCAAAGCATTTGATGAGTAATTTATGGAATTTGAGTTTGGGTTAGAGTAACGGTTTTCCCAAATTTGTACCATCAATGTTGTTGGATTTGGCATCTCTTCTTTATGCTTCAATTGCATGTTTATTTTTGCTTAGGTATATGTTAAAAAACGAATGAAAATCATCAATAACATATAAATAACATATCAGTAACATGTTAATAATTATATGAATAAGATAATGGTGATGAATTGGAGGAGGCCCTCAAAACCTTCCACATTTGAAGCAGTGCAGAGTGCAGAGTACCTCTCTGGCGCTAGAATTTATATATTTTTTGAAATAAATATTATTTCATTTGTTACTAAATTTGGCTATGATAAATGAGAACAGATAATAATAAACTGATGAATAAAAGTGCAAAGCATTTGAAATAAAGGTTGATCTATGACGATTGTGGATGACTGAAGAAAAAGCTAGAAAGAAAGATGAAATCTGACAATTGCTTAGCAAGCAGATAGCAGAGTAGATGCTTTGCTTTGCTTCCTTCCACCATATTTCTTATTTATTTATTTATTTTGTGTTGTGTATGAGATGACAATAATTGTCATGTGTGTGAAGTGCAGAACTTGCCTAGATTGCACTCACACGAGTATGGATCCATAAATAAAAAAGGTGAAATTGTTTGTAATTCACATAAGCATTGCATTAACATGTATTTGCACAAAATGTGTCACATTGCGTTGATGATGTTAAAGCCTGTGATCAGTAATCCCTATGCTCATGTAATTTGTATAATTTGTAATGTGCCTGGTTGACTAGTTGTGATTGTGCAAATACATGGTAGTATATGTGTTCACGTTATTTGACATTGTATTTGAGGAAATGGGATCCAACGTGGAGCTGGTATGGCCAGAGGCAGAGGCATATTCGTCACGGATGAACAACTGCTCACATGCAAATTCATCTCTAGCTGCAAATTCATCTCTAGCTGCAATTCGAGCGAAGTTGAGTGCGGAACAATTAGAACAATTCAAGACATCATGCTTTGGCCATCTTCTGAATATAGATAAGATTCAGTTTAGCGGGCAGATTGTGCGTGGGGCTATGTTGCGTAGAGTAGCGGGGCAGGGTGTGAAAGACCTGGATGGACTGAGTTTCTTATTAGGGTGTGACGTTGCTCAGTTCACTCGTCAGGATTTCTGTTTGATCACGGGGCTTCGTTTTGGGGAAGTGCCTGAAGTTTCCAGTGGAGAGAGTGATGGAATCAGACTTCGGGAAAGATATTTTATAGACGAAGGAATTACATGCAATGCTTTAGAAGAAGTATTTCTGAGGTGCACAGAGGAAGATGACATCTACAAGCTAGCTCTTGTTTACTTTGCTGAGTTAGTGGTTTTGGGAAGGGACAAACATTTGAACATCAATCTAAATTACCTGACCCTTGTAGAGAACTTGGATGCATTCAACAGGTATCCGTGGGGTTCGGTGTCCTTTGACAAAACCCAAGACAGTCTATTTTCTGCACCAACAAAGTATGTGAAAAGCTTTGAAAATGAAGAGGGAAGAGGGAAGGGAAAAAGTAAGGTAACGGGAACAAGCCGGAGAAATGAGAAGGGCAAGAAGGATAAGCATGGTGAAGCGCAAAGGAGTGGCTGGAGTTTTAAAGGTTTCACGTATGCTTTCCATGTACATGGTAATAATGTTCATGTCAGTTATGCATAGGATATCTTTAAAACATAAATAATGACTTTTGTCCTTTGAATTGTGTAGATTTGGGTATATGAATTAATTCCTAGAATGGCGGACCAGAATTACTGCAAGGTTGTTGATCCGACCGCTGTCCCGCGTATTTTGCGATGGAGAACTACTACGCCTGTTCCAGAGATGAGAAAGTTGAACAATTATTTTTTCCAGAGCAAAGAGGTTTGGTTTGCAGCCCTTGGAACTATTGATAAGATTGAATGAATTTATTAAGTAGAATGATTTAATATGACTCTTGTCTGTATTCTGAAACAGTCAGTTCAGTTGCGGCCGCTATGTCCGAGTGAAGAGGAAATGAGACAGCCATATTGGAGTTGGCCACAGGATCGCCCTGCTGTTGTCTCGGCAGAGCCAATTCCTTCTTCATGTGGTGATATTGATGATTTGAACAAGGTGGTAAGCTTGTTGAGGTCCGAGTTGTTTCAAGTAAAGCGGGAAAAAGACGTCCTTCACTTAAAGGTCATACGGATGGAAAAACTGTTGGACCAATGTTTAGGTCCTCAGTTTGATCAGGAAGTAAGGAGGGACCTAGCTTTACTGAAACAGAGGACGAATCGCTGTGTCGTCTCACATCTATTTAAGGGATATCCTCAAATGGATGACCTACTTCAACAGGATGAAGGGCCAAGTAACAAAAATGAGGGAGAGGAAAAGGAAGATGAAGGGATTGAAGGGGGTGTTGGGCCAAGTAATAGAAATGAGGGAGAGGAAAAGGGAGAGGAGGGGATTGAAGGGGCTGAGGGGCCAAGTAATACAACTGAGGGAGAGGAAAAGGAAGAGGAGGGGATTGAAGGGGGTGAAGTGCAAGGAAAAACAAGTGAGGTAGAGGAAGGGCAAAGGAAAACAAGTGAAGGAGAGCAAGTGCAAGTAAAAAGTAGCAAAGGAAAAAAAGGCCAAAGACAGAGCAGTGAGGGAGATGAAGTGAAAAGAAAGAGCAGTAAGGGAGGGAAACTGCAAAGGAAAAAAAGAGAGGCCAAGGAAGTGAAAAGACAAAGAAGGGAGGAAAAGGAAGTGCAAACAAACCAATGCGAGAAAGAAGATAATGAAGTCATGTTGCTTGGGGGGGACATTGGCGAGAGCACGGAGGGGACACAGCTTGAGTTTAGTATCCGGGACATTGATTTGGATCAACACACAGCTGTGCTATCTAAGTTGAACGTCTGGTTGAATCATAATGGTAAAGCTTCCGCACAAGGGGTCCAATTAAGGAAAAGGAAGAGGATCATTCCGAAGTGGAAGATCATTGAAGCCAGTGAATTGGTTCCAACAACTGGGTCACGTTTAAGGGGATTGAAGATGTTAGACCCAATGAAGGCGATTCCCCATGATGATCTGGTGAATTTGCTGAAACTTTGTTGGGAATGGCGCCAGGACCCAAAGTAAGTCCCTTGCAATTATAAGATAGAAGCATGACTGTATATAATTTTTAATATTGGCCATTTTCTAAAACTGTTTTTTATTCATAGTTTGGTGATGCAATTTGGAAACGTGGAAGCCGAGATTGAATTCTTGGCTTCCCTCGTGAAAGCTGATGGTTGGCTGAAAGGAGATGTAAGTGTAATTGATTATGCATTTGTTTTAATGTCCATAGATTATGAGATTGACAAGAAAAACATGTTGCAGCACCTTGATTTGGGGTTGTATCTCATGCGGAAGCGACAACAACAGTTGGAGGATGTTGAAATAGCTGACTGGACAACCACCGATGTTTTTTTTTATGGTATGTCATCGGCCTTGACCAAGTGCCGTTAATAATTACACATTATCCATACACACCTTTATCGGAGGTGTTTAACCATTGATTGTTTTGTATTTCACAGAATCACATAAGTACTTGCTTTTCGGAGAATAAAAGGAAAAAACAGCAGGTTGGGTGGAAAATCAGAAAAAGTTTACTAAACGTTGTAAATGGGAAGGTTCCTCCGTGTGGGATGGATTGGCAGAACGTCTATAAGGTGTATACCCCATTTATGTTGACGAAGTGCAAGCATTGGGTGGCTGTAATGATTGATCTGGTATTGTGTGAAATCAAAGTGTACGATTCAAAGGTTTCACTAATTCCAGATGACATCATAAAGGAAGAACTCGCCCCGCTATCAATTACGCTTCCAAATCTTCTCAACACCATGGACTTTTATGAAGAAGGTGTTTATGCAAACAATTGCAGACGAGATTGGTGGTGTCCGTGGCCAATAGAGCGTGTGGATGTTCCACAACAGTCTAATGAGTAAGCACAACTTTTTATTTATTTTTATTACTTTCAATTGTCAATTACGTTAGAATGTCATTAGTTGAATTGATCGAGTTCTTGTTTTGCTTCAGAGGCGATTGTGGCATGTTTGTGTTAAAGTACATTGAGCTTTTCAGCGCTCAGCTTCCGTTAGCTACTTGCACCTCGCACAACATGCCTTTTTTTCGGTTGAAATTGGCTGCGGAGATAACAAGGGGAGATGCTTACTTCCCATGATATTGGTTGAAGATGACAAATGGTACATGAGAAGGTTTTGGGAATGTCCATTCTCAAACTAATGTAAATACACAATAGAGACGTACGGGTCCTTTTCGAATTCTACTGCTAACTCCTTCATGACATTTACATGTTTGTTAACCAAACTGCATTGAATTGGAATTTTAAGACTGCATATGTGAATTGGGATTTGAAGATGGCTTTTTAAGTGTATTACATCATTGCAATGCGATATGTCATTGTTGATGCAAGCCACCATTAATCGCAATGTGTTGCATCATAATAGGTGTCTAAACATGGAAAGGTTTTCGGCAGCTCAGTACCATCAAAGTAGAAACAAAGACAATATACACAAAATGAACAACAATTCACTTGCGTTTCGACAAGCAATACACACACAACAGACAAACAATATAGAAAAAAATTGGCCTACCATATACAGACAATAGACATGCAATATACACACAGTAGACATGCAATATACAGACAATAGACATGCAATAAACACACAATAGACATGCAATATATACACAATAGACATGCAATATACACACAATAGACATGCAATAATGATGCAATATACACACAATAAGGTCATGCAATAATGATGCAATATACTTCAGTCCCCAAGTACACCAACCATAAGGAAGTCGTATTGAATACGATATTAAACCTAACAGTTGTTCTTCCTACTAAAAGAAAGAAAAAGGTCTGTTTCCCCCCTTCATTCTTACTTGAGTGATACTTGTGGCCCCAATAAACATCCAATATTGGGGCAATGATATTCCATATACATGCAGCAAACTATCAATAAACCTTCAATAAACATTCAATATCGGTTCTATAACATGCCAAATACATGCAGTTACTAATAATAAAGAAGGAAACACTCCTCTTAGCTTCAATAAACATTCACTATTTGTTCAATAACATGCGACATATGAGATTATAATAATAAATAAACCTTCAATAAGCATGTCAACCATCAATACATTGTCAATAAACATTCAATATCGGACCAATAAAAACAAATTAATGCTTCATATGATTTTATCGTATTGGCCCTGAATGACGGATTTTATCGTCTTCGTTATTACTTGGTTTTTGAAAGTAAGTGTTGGAACGTTTTTGCGTGTTTTCAAACAAATTAATGCATTTGTTGAAATTCAATGCCAATCCACGTATTTGAAGAACAAATATTACAAAATGGGTTTAGGGTCTCATTGGTGGTGCGTGCAACATGTCTTGTGCGGGAGAACTTTCACAATCTTTGAACCCGTGCAGTTAAATGATCATTAAAAGAACAAATAAAATGACAATTGATACAACTAATAAAACTAAAACCAAGTCCTTAATGGACTTCAGCATGTTCAGCACTCTAGCATCATACGTGTCATCTTGATGTTCGGCTTCAGCGGAGGTTACATCAACCCATTCGAATCCATTGCAACTGGTGGCTCCCTAATTGCAGGCATCATATATGGAAAATAATTAAGTCAGAGTTAGACATAGGTGTCTTTTCACCCACATACATATTCTTTAAATTAAAACTTACATAGGAGGTTAGACACTTCCAGAATGGCTTCCCTCGATTTTTTTTCAGATTTTGAAACCCGAAGCACCATTGTAGCTCCACAATAGTGACACCTCTTTGTTTGAGCGGGCGATGAAGACGAAGACATGTTCAATCTTCTCAGTTGTAACTCTTCTTACTCAGATCTTCTCACTGAAACCTCTTCGGACTCATACCTTCTCACTCAT
>NC_047655.1:18558141-18595440 GCF_902201215.1 Prunus dulcis | reverse complement strand
CCCATACCATCCTATCTGGTACCGTGCCAGACCTGCGGTCCAGCATTTCTTGGAACAATGCAGGGCTTGCAATAACCCTGAGTCCATATTTAGAGAAGCATTCGATATTTTTTTCAAGCACGGTAAGGTGGAAGCGTTGTATGGGATGCGCAATGCAGCCACGGCAGGCCATATGGAAGCGGCTTATGTAGTTGGACTACTTGGTATGTCCGAAATTGGTCAGTCAAAAGAGGATGCATTACAATTCTTGTGTTCTTTGAATCAGCGTAACAACATTGATATGAAAGGAACCAGGGATGCTTTGACACGAAGATTAAACACAACATGTGTTGCAACACATATCGTAGATATGTTTGACTATGGGAAGATTAAGTTTAATCGCTGCAGCGCTTGTAACAACAATGAATGGTATTTTGTTATTCAAGGCTGGCCTAGTGAAGACAAGATAAATCCTGCCTTCTGGACTTGTTGCAATCGATGCAAATGGCACCGCGAGAGTATTTTTTGGTCCAAACTGATGCGTGAGTATGTTGTGCGAGGGAATCACGTTTTTTTGCATTAGTTTGAGTACACACAATTTACGGTTTTGATGCATTGTGGACTTGCTTCTCTTCACTTCTAGGTTGGCTGGCTACGTTGTACATATGTTGTATAAATGTTGTTTAAAAGTTGGTATTTTGTCATAAACCGTTTTATATATAAATGTATAATATTTATTAGATAGGGGAATTATTACTTACATCATAGACGGCTAGGATTGATATTTTATTGACACAGATATTTTGCTCACCGACCCCAATCTTCATATTTCGTAAACGAAAAGTCATGCATGGAGTAAATAGGTGTCTTTTCACCGGTGCTTGGGAATGACATTTTCCCACTCTGCAATGAAGGATTTGGTTACACGTTTCTTAAGAAAAAGTTGAACACTGATTGACGTTGAATCCTTTTTTTGTGTGGAAGGAGTACAATGGATGACTTGTATATTTCCATATTTTGTTTCAAAACATCCCTTAAACCTAAAAATGAATAAAATTAACAAATTGAAGAACAAAAAAACCGATGAGCACTACAAATGGCCTATTCACACGGAAAATAAAATTGTTTTCAACAAGTTGGACTAAATATAATTAACAAAGGGACACCGTCAAAAGTAATATGATAATAATTATAATAATTGTGGATAAATAATAATAAAATACTAATGTAGCATAACCATGAAACATGGAATTCAGTAGGAAGATGAAATCTTAATAAGTTCGTAGAAATTTTCGGATCATTTTTCTAATTTTTGTGTATTTAGTTCTGAATTTTTCAAGAAAAAGGAATAAAATAATAATTTAGGGTAAAATGGGAGGATGTGGCCATGTTGACTGACGTACACTTGTGCAAGTGGTGAAAGGTGACCGGCTGAGATTGCGCCAGGTGGCTTTTTGCAATTAGGGTTGGCTATTATAGTGGAAAAATCCATTGGAATAGGTAATAAATAGTAGGAAATTCCAAAAAAAGGTTGGGAAAATTACCCGGGCCTCCTTGTGACGTCATAAAAATAGGACAACCTATAAATCATCCGTCTCGCAATTTCTTAATCCAAATTGTTTTACATAACTCACTTCCCTCTTTACCCTAAGTATTGATGTTTGTTAACTTCAACTTCAATAACCTACTTCAAGAAGCATCTCCCGTTAATGTTTGGAATAATTGTCTAAAATGCGTAACAATGAATCGGAGAATTCAGCAAGGGAGATGGAGTGTCAATGAGTTCGTAGCAATTTTAGGAAATAATTTTGAATTTTTGTGTATTAAGTTATGAATTTTATAAGACAAAGGAATAAAATAATAATTTAGGGTAAAATGGGAGGATGTGGCCATGTTGATTGACGTACACTTGTGCAAGGGGTGAAAGGTGACCGGTTGAGATTGCGCCAGGTACCTCATGGGAATTAGGGTTGGCTATTTTAGTGGAAAAATCCTTCATAATAGGTAATAAATAGTAGGAAATTCCTAAAAATGCCCCAAAAATTACTCCGGCCTCCTTGTGACGTCATAAAACTAGGAGAACCTATAAATCATTCGTCTTGCAATTTCTTAATCCAAATTGTTTTACATAACTCACTTCCCTCTTTACCCTAAGTATTGATGTTTGTTAACTTCAACTTCAATAACCTACTTCAAGAAGCATCTCCCGTTAATGTTCGGAATTATTTTTAAAACTGCGTAACAATGAATCGGAGATTTCAGGAGGAAAGATGGAGTGTCAATGAGATGGTAGCAATTTTCGGATAATTTTTATATTTTTTGTGTAATTAGTTCTGATTTTTGTAAGGAAAAGTAATAAAATAATAATTTAGGGTAAAAAGGGAGGATGTGGCCATGTTGACTGACGTACACTTGTGCAAGTAGTCATAAGTGACGGGGTGAGATCGCGCCAGGTGTCCTCTTGCTATTGTTTTGGCTTTTTTTGTGCAACAATATGTGGAAATAGGTAATAAATTATAAGAAAATCCAAAATATTCCCGGATAATGACAAAATCAAAATTATTTGTACATAACTCACTTTCATCTTACCCCTAATTCCGTTAACACGTATATTTCGGATAATATTCGATTTAAAATTTGTAATAATACAATAATTAGTTTCACTATATACAATAATATGTTTTGTTATAAAAGTTGAACATAAATAATAATTGCACATGCTTTGAAGCCATCATTGCAACTACGCCTAGAGCTTTCAAGACGTCAGTTCGTATTCAATAAGTTGTCCACATGCAACTGCACCTAGAGTTTTAAACACGTCAGTGGTATTCAATAAGTTGTCCACATGCAACTGCACTTAGAGTTTTTAACACGTCAGAGGTATTCAATAAGTTGTCCAAATGACGCCGCATTGGGAATCACTAATATATTTTCAATCATGTCAAATCACATACAATAATGCCAGACTTTTTCTCAATAACCTCACACAAGTGAAGCAATTTTAAAACCCTTAGTGAATATTTGTCCTAGTCTATATGAGTGTTTATATATTCAGTCTGCATTTTTTTCACAGTATATGTTAACTTTTAGAGGGATTCCACAAACATAAAATATAAAGAAAGCAAGAAATAGTAGGAGATGAACCAGTACAAAAAACAATATATAAATGGTACATAATAATTCCATAACCTTGTCACAAACGCACTCACAAAAGGTTTTCCATAAACCTTGTCCTAACATATAATAAATAAAGGCAACATTGCATATGATGCAACCATGTCCAAATCTGATACGTGATCAAAAAAAAAATGGACATGGCAGCAACATATGACTGAAGTAGATGGGCTCTTTGCATCTTCTGTTTTCGTAATTAAGGACATCAAAATAGTAAGGTTTAAATCTTCCATAGTAGTTAGCATCAAAATAGCTTTGAAGCAGAGTGTAACGAAAAGTCCAATTCCACTGATTTGCCTCTGCTCAAACACGAGAACCAAAATGGTTACTTCCCTTGCTGAGTATATTTGGTGACGTCGGAAACGGTAATAGATGACCAATCAAAACCGGGTACGACGAGTTTTGCATAGGATCGGAAGTAGTCGAATCCAGCTTGCATCACACGCTTCTTTGACTCCACTGCATTAGATGAGTTCTTGTATTTTTGAACAGCTACACTCCGAAGTCGTTTGTGTCTACGCTTCATGCGCTGCAACTTCGCCCTATCCAGATTGGCCTGCCTTTTGTCATCTTCAATTTGGCCTTCAACAAATTCCAAACGTGCCCTTGCCCTTTGGATTTCATCAACAAGTTGAAGATGCCTCTCCTTCCAAAAACCAACAACTCTTTCGGACTCAAAACTTCCAACAAAATGGTCATTCTGTCTAGGAATGTGACATTGCTTGTCTGGTGACTCACTTGCGTGTCGAAGGCGGTCTTTGTTTGGAGGGGTGTTTATTATGCTCACATCAAACTTGGTTAGTAAATCCATTCTTTGGGGGGAATGAGTTTGTTTGGTTGAGAGAGTATCAGTAGATGGAGACAGATTCGGTGGAGGAGTGAGTTTTGTGGGGGAGGAGAATTTATATGAAAGGGGTGATAGTAATACCAAGAAAAGGCTTCCCGCCAAAAATATTTGGTGGACAATGTATAAATTAATTTTTGGTCTGATACAATATAAGTTTAATCCTAACTAGTTTGGTTGAGTTAACTAAGTAGATGTCACTTCCATTGAGTTTCTTTCAACCACTATCAGTGGTGTAAGGAGAGTGTGAGGTTGACATGCTTCAAAAGCAAAACCTGACACCTCTTTTAAAAAAATTCCCGCCAAAAAGTACATATGTTGACTACACACAAGCTTTCGTATGTTGGTCTATAAACCTATCTTCCCTTTCTCAAACGAAGTTGCATATGCAATCCTCATCCTCCCAAAACAAAGAGGATTATTCAAGCATGTCAACCTCTTCAGGCGCCAACAATACAATCGAAGATGACAAATTGGAGTCGCAGGTTCTATTTCCACATTCTACTCGCCGTCCCCTTCCTTTTTCAACATCATTTGGGAGTGAGGGGGACTCCGATGATCCATTAGAGGCAATACATGCAGTCAGTGCCAAGCTGGATTATAATTCAGACTGATCAATTCATGGCACGAGAAATGTGTTGAAGCGAGGCAATTTTGGCTGATCTTAACATTAGAGTGAACAAAGCGTTCTCCCAAAAGAACAAGTACTTGAAGCTGAGTCATAAAAGGAAGCTGAAAGCTGAGGAGTTGGATACAGTAATGAATGATGAAATGAAAGGTTGTTTGATGAACCATATGCGATGCGAAGAGCACCATAGTGAACTGGAGTTGGCATTCAACGAAGGATTCGACAAATTCCGAGCATTTGCGGCAACAACTCATACAAGTTATGATTGGAACTATGTGTCCCCGGATGCTGTGAGAGAGATACTAGACGATGGGGGTGACATGAATGAGCATAAGCACGTCAAAGCTGCTCGGAAGAAGCCGACCGATCCGAGTAAGTGATTGCAGCTACCGCTGTTCGGTTGGTTGAGGGTGACCGTGGTATTGCACATATACTCCCTTAATGTCATTATCTAATTTAAAATAACACAAATATCAGTTTCATTTGCTTCATATATAATTATTGGGACTATGTATTGCAAGTCATCATGTGTTATAATGTGTAACATTATATTTTGAAAATACGGACATATTATTCAATAAGCAGTCAATATCACAGCAAGCTGGGAATCAGTAAATGCTCCTTATCATGTCCATTTACATTAAAGAGCTGGCGTACTAATGTGTTCAAAAAAAACTGACACGTGAGTCATAAGTAACATAACATGTGCTATACATTGTTTAGTGAATGGTTTATGGTATATATATATATATATATATATATAATAAAATTCCAAATATTGCTGAAGATTTATTTGGTCTATATCACTAGGGATATGAGTGGCCATAAGCATGTGAGACCTGCTAAGAAGAAGCTGACGAGTACGACCGAGTGATTGTGGCTACCGTTGTTCGGTTGGTTGGGGAGATCGTGGTATTGCTAAGAGGGAGCACATAATATGTTTTGCAATCAAATGTTCTTTTATGTGTGGAATTATGAGTATTTATGTAAGTTAGTGTACCCTTTAATATTTGTCATTCAGTATCGAAATGTAATTGGCTGCAATGTTATGTTTCTTTTTTACACGCTGCTTTCTATTTGCTCTGTTCCAACAAAGTGCTTCAAGTATCCTTCAGTTACAAAAGTGTACAAAATCGTGCCCTTATTAACCAGTTGGAAAAAGTGGCTACTGCTGGAAATGATTACTGGTAATGGAAACAACAGAGTAACTACTGGAAATGAGCATTAGCCTGAGGATTTGAAAAATGAATCTCTGTTAAAGCATAATTCACCATAAACTGGCCATTTTACATGGTAAAAGTCATTGCTTCTTCACATAACTCAAAATTTCATACTTTATCAAATGTCTTTGAAAATTTATAAATAGGGAGAAGATGTAAAATTAACATGTCTCCAAATTTCATGGACGAATGAAACCAAGCAAATTTTCATTTCAATTACCAGTGGACATAGTAAGAGCTCATCGGAGGACATGAACAAAAACACAATACTATTCAAAAACTGAATCTTTAAACATCAATAACATGTCATTAATCTTCATAACAACCACATTTCGTCTAATACAAATATAAATCATTCACTTGGTCCGTGCATCCTGTCAAAATCGTCGAATAATGGGTCACTACGATGTATTGGAGTTGATTCGTCGTTGTTCGACGGTGATGTCCTGCATAAACATCAAACACAAGCACATAAAAATTTTACCTATTCAAATTTTAGATGCTATTACAAATAGTGTTAGCATCTTACGGTGTGTTCAAGGCTGGGCATTGTCTTCTATCATGACCAATGTGTCCACACTCCCGACAGTGTCTAATCCCTCGCTTCATTGCCTTTTCCTTTGCTCCCGTTACTCCTTTCGACCTTCCTTTGCACCTCACTCTCTTATGGTCTTTCATATATTGTGTTTGAGAGCTGAACCCTCCAACTTCGTTATTACTTGGTCCATCCTTCAGCAACTTCAACTTCACCTGCAAACTTTTTTGAGTCTCTAACAGTACCTCACATCCTTCTTCACTCATTACTGCATCACAACATATCAATGCATTCCACTTACACAAAACATTGCCCAAATTGACACAAAATACGCATAGCCTAACTTCCAATTACACAAAAGGCAAGCAAAATTTCATAAGTTACGTCATCTCTTGTGAAATAATCTGTTCAAAATAACATTAGAACCAATATGTTCAACTAAGAACACAAGTGTAATTCAAACCACCAATTACAGAACTTCACCCAATATCCTCTCCAAATGCTTACTCCTAATGTCATTAAGCCTAAGTTTAGGTTCTTTTACCTACATTTCATAATTTTCCACCCCGACCAACAACAATGAACTAAGTATATTGAATATTCATAAGCAAATGACACATTATTGATTCCAAAAATGACGCATTATTGATGCCACAAATGACGAATTTCCCACCCTCACAAAAAATAAACCAAACCCAATAAAATCAATTCAGCAAGTGAACTTACCTCTCAAAATCAATCGGGACCTCTGAAGTCAGTCAGCTGGAAAGAATGTGGTGGACATTAGAGAAGACTCTTTGGTATTTGAGACTCCATCTCTACCAAAATCGAGGACCAACTGCTGCTGCGGCTTCTAGCTACAAAAAGAGATATGCTACTTTGCTTTCATCTGGAATCTTGTCAGCTGAATGAAAAAGAGAAGGGGTTTTCACTTGAGCCATAGAATCAAAACAGGGCAACAGCTAGGTAAGAGACATTCTTCGTAATACCCAGGTTACCATAGATCGCAGGCCTCCCAACGAGCTAATGACAATCGAGTGACTATACGGTTTGGGAGATTTGGATCCTTCTAATTGTGGGTTTGCTTTACATTCAAAAAGAGAGGATTGTGTTCTTCAATTTTTCAGAGAGGGAAAGAGGGGAAGAACTGAAGTTGGGTTTCTAACGGGTTAGATTTCAAATAGACTCTCCCTAAAAACAAACCCTACCCATATGTTGCCCATCCATGTGGTCCTATCTTTTCTCTCCTCTTTGGCTATTAGACTTCCTCTCTCTCTCTCTCTCTCTCTCTCTCTCTCTCTCTCTCTCTCTCTCTCTCTCTCTCTCTCTACTACCAGACAGCAATAAGTTTCTCCCTCTTTTTTTCTTTTCTTTTTTGGGTCAAATTCTTCCTCTATTGGCTACATCTTCTATTATCTTGGGTGGGCAACTTGGCAACAACATCTTCTCCTCTCATTTTATCACCAACAAGGTATTATTCTCATTCTCTCCTTTGCTATATATCTTTTATTATAGTTTTAATTTAAAATTGAGTATTTTAGGGTTTAATTTGGGACGAATTATAATTTTGAGATTTTGTTGAAATTAATTAGGGCTTTGATTAGAGATGAATTATTCTAAAGCTTGGATATGAGATTTTGTTAAAATTGAGTATTCTAGGGTTTAGTTATGGATGAATTATAATTTTTGATTTGGTATTGTTAAGCTATTATGAGAATTTGTTTGATTTTTTGTTGGTATGTTTGATTAAAATTCGTTCTACATATTATTCATAGGCTATCTTTTATCATGTCGGATCACAAATCGGAATCCTAAGAGAACAAAGAATTTGTTGTCTTTTTTTAAGAAAAAGAATGATGAGTCATCATCTAGTACATTGCCTTCTAGCACTCCTCTATCTACTCCAATATGTGATGAGCAAAATCTTCCCGAGTCTCTCATTGTTGAGCCTCCAGTTGAAAGAGTTGAATCTCAAAGAGTCAATGATGATCATGATTTTAATATCAATTATCTTGAGCGTGATCCAGGATTACGTCGTTTAATATGCAAATATCCAGTGAATGAACAAGATAATGTGCGAAGAGCATATATTCTTTTAGGACCATGTCAACCCGAGTTAGAAGATTACCCAAGCCACTTAGAAGGGCGGGACTTTCATCGATTTAATAAAAAGTGGTTTGGCCAATTCACTTGACTAAGAATAAGGTATTTTGTTTTCCTTGCTTCCTTTTTGACATGAATCAGTCACACCCAACCTTTATTGTTGATGGGTATAAAAAAAAAAGGAAGAGAATTGGTGGGAATCAATGTGCATTTCAACATCATGTAGGCAAGCTAAATTCACCACATCATCTTACTATGCAAAAGTGGATTAGCTTAAAAAACCCATTTCTTCATATTGAAAAAGTGATGGACAATCGGTTGCGACTTACAACCACAATTGTGAGCATTAGGTATCTAGCAAATCAAGCATTGGCTTTTCGAGGCCACGATGAATCCGTTGACTCATCTAATCTGGGCAATTTCATTGAAATAGTAAAGTTTTTTGCAAGAATGAATATAGAAGTTGAGAAAGTTGTCCTAGATAAGGCTCCTCAAAATGTTCAATACATTTCCAATGACATACGAAAATAAATCTTGTATATTTTTGCTACCAAGGTGAGGAAGACAATTTGTAGAGAACTTGGGAAGAACAAATTTTGTATTCTTGTTGATGAATCACTTGATGAATCCGGTAAAGAACTAATGGCTATTGTTGTAAGATTTGTTGATTGTGATGGATTTATTCATGAGCGCTTTTTTTATATTGAGAGTGTTGCAAACACTAATGCCTTGACTCTTAAAAATGAGATATGCAAATACTTCGTAATAACTATATTCTAGTGGAGAATATGCGTGGTCAAGAGTATGACGGTGCTAGTAATATGCATGGTTCATGGAATGGACTACAAAGCATTGTTTCTTCAAGATTGTCCATATGCATATTATGTGCATTGCTTTGCTCATCGCTTGCAATTAGCACTAAATGGCGCCTAACATTGTGAATTTTATTAGTGATTCTGCTAAGCGCCGTAATGAGTTAAACTTAATTCGAAAAGATGAACTCAAAGAGTTGTTGGATTCTGGGGAACTTAAGACAGGTAGAAGGCTTCATCAAGATCGTACTTTGAAACGAGCTGGAGCCACTCGTTGGGGCTCTCATTTTGTCTCTATTACAAGTTTGATGAGTTTATTTAAAGAGACTAAATTACTTCTTTTGGAAATCAGTTATCATGGACCTAACCAACAGTTTTGTGGCGATACAAAGAGTAACTATATTGCTATGATGTCTTTAGAGTTTGTGTTTGCATTGGTTTTGATGGATAAAATTATGGGATTGACCAATTTTCTTTGTCAAGTATTTCAGACTAAAACTAAGACATTGTAAGTGCTTTAAATTTTGTTGAAAACACAAAAATGCAACTTCAAGATATGAGGGAACATGGTTTGGATGATTAATTCATGAGTGTGGTATCATTTTGTGTACTACATGGTGTTGATGTTCCTGATATGGGTGCTCGTTATATGACTAGCCCACATCGTTCTTGTCAACAAAAAGATGTTAATACAATTGAGCATGCATATCGTGCTGATGTATTTAATGATGTTATAGATAGAATGTTGAGGCAGTTAAATAATAGATTTCCGGAGCAAATAGTTGAACTTTTTACCCTTAGCTCATCATTGGATCCTCGTAATTCCTTCAAGTCTTTCAATATTGAGCATATATGTAAACTTGCCGAGAAATTCTATCCTGCTGATTTCCTTCCACATGAGTTGAAAGCTTTAGAAACATAGGTAAGGTATTTTCAAAATGATATACATCACCTTCTTTGCTTTAGGGAAACCACTACTCTTCCTCGGTTAATTATGTCAACAATTGGTGGAAACAACTTTGGCAGAAAACAACATTTTCCTTGACAGGTTGATTCGGTTGGTGTTTGTTGCGTCTATTGAAGTGCAAGTAGTCACACGTAGTAATAATCTTGGAAGTCCAAGTATCGTATCCTCAAGGAGCAGGTAGGCAAATATCTGCACATAAAGAAATAATTAAACGTACCACAATAAAAGTGACAAGCAAAATGAAAAAGTAATTTGATTTGATTGTTTTGGAAATTGAGTTTAAAAATGAAATATCAATAATGGAAATGCTAAGGCATCAAGGTTCAATTCTTTAAACAAAATATGTTTCGTGCTCTTTAATCCAAATTATAACTCGATTAAAATCATCATTGAGAAACTTTAACCGGAAGATAAAGAAATCAAAACCAATTTACTATCTACTCTTTTAATTTAAAAGCATTCCAAGTCAGTTCTTAACAATGAGAAAAATATAATTGAACTCATGAAAAGATAATAGCACTTAACATCAATCAAAATAAAAAGATATGAAAATATTGAACAACTAAAAATAAAAGAATTTAGCAATTCATACCGTATATTGGATTAAAGAATAATTCACAAACTTACTCAAAGAACATTCCCTTTAGCCTTAGCTAGAGTTCTAGCAACGCATTACAAAGGAAAACATAAACTAAATGGATAAAGAAATATGTCGTAGTGGTGTCCTTGCCAAATAAGTTGATGGGTGATTTATAGTAGTCAATGAGGTGAGTGGGAAGTTCATACATTCGTGGTGGGTAATGAAGGGTTTAAGTGATGGATTAATTGGATTAAACATGTGTTGATGGTGGAGAGTTAGTGGAAAAGAAATAACGGTGAGGTAGGTAGGCGTTAAATGGCTATGAATGACATGAAATAGGCTCTTTAGCTTCAATGGTTTTGTCTTCTCTTCTCCATCTTTACTTCTCTTTACAATCACAATAATCCCACAATCAATTCTTCAATAAAAATCCGCCAGCAATTCTCTTCACACCTAGCTTGAACTTGGACAAATGTATGCCTTCATCTTTTGGCTTTCTGACTTCCTACAAAAGATAAATTCACCTAATTAGTTCACCAAATTAATATAGAAAATTCATAAATTCAGTTGGTGAGAATAAAATGTAACAACAAGTGAAATTATATTTATTAAGCCAAAATTATATCATAAAGTACCCAAAATAATATTAAAAAGATGTAATTTGAGACTCTCATCAGTGTTGACTTTTCCTATTTCTATACAATAGAACGAGCTTTCTCATGTATGAGAATTATTAAGAATCGACTTCGACGCACCTTAGCTAATGAATTTCTTGCTGACTGTAATAATATAATAATATCGATAATGCATCGACAATTGAGGACTTTAAGAGTTCCAAGCCTCGCAAGGTTAAATTTTAGATTTAAATAGTATTGTTTTGCATTGCATTGCATTTACTTTTGGTTTTAGTTTTAGATTTTGTATTTGTTGAACCTTTATTTATGGATAGAGATGCATTTGAGGGTAAGACTCATTATGTCCCCCCTGACTAGGTGTATCTTTTTATGTTTATTAAGGGAATTCACTCGTACCATCGACTTTAGTATGTAAGTTTTGCCCAACTGGCTTTTTAATCCTAGAACCACCACTGATTAATACCAAACCATTTGTGAATAAAATACCTAAAAATACCATTCAACTGACATTGAAAGGAGTGAATAGGTGGGACATAGGCTGCCACATAAACAATTAACGAAAATTTTGATGGTGAAGTTAACGCTGGATCTAGATTTCAAAAAAATTGAAAAACTTAGGGTATGTAATTATTAAAATTGAGAGTACATGAATAAACGTGCCTTTAGGGTAAGAGTTCAAGCTACTAAATTGAAACTAACCCTTTCATATATTCCACTTATATGGATGCAAGGTCAATATGTATTTGTGTTGAGTTAGATAGCTCAAGTCAAATATGTAGACAACATATATCGGGTGATGTGGGAGTCGTGGAACCACATGGGCCATAGGGCCAAACACGTGGATAACTTGTTTTGATACTATATTAGAATGTGAATATCCAACTCAAAATCAATTGACAATCAAGAGAGATATCTAGGATCATTTAAACTATTAAACAACATATCTTGTTCACTATATTTTTATAGAGCATAGATCATGTGTTAACTTTTTTTCTAATACTAATAATTATGGTTGTTCGACCCAAACAAGATAATTATGTTTGTTGTACCCAAAATGTCAATGGGGCCCACTCCCAATGGCCCAAGTTGAATTCAGACCCATATTGCTTGGGGAAGTGACTAGACCCTTCCAAGGTGCCCGCAATCGGCTTCCCCAAAGGCCGCCGAGGCCTAATCAGGACGGAGAAACGCCACCCAAGCCCAAAAATTACACACAAAGGCCACTTAGGCCCACATGATGATCGCACTCTGAGGCCCCACGAATTGAACCATGCTATATGCCTTTAAGAGGGCCTAAACATCAGGAGTGAGGCCCGCAAACATGCATTTCGAATGCGTACACTAATCCCAAGAGGAAATTACGACGTGCCAGGATCTCATTGACTACCCTATCCTAAGATGCCACATCATCAAAGGTCTAACAATACCACATTTAAAAAAAAAAAAGACAAAAAAAAAGGCATTCACTCCCAATATAAAAAGGAGTACTCTTTAACTAAACTGTTAACTCAAGCTAGAGAAAATTGAGGGCTTGTTTGGTAGGGCTCACTAGATAGGATTGTGTTAAATAGAACATGAAGCCAATGTTTGGTTCGATAGGGGACTAACTTAAATGGGATTGTAGAATCCAACAGTAAAAAAAACCCCTCACGCGTTCTCCTTATATAGAGAAGCTGAAAATCGGTTCACAAAATAAGCCCTCCACTAAATTGAACACACGAACTCCGCCTCTCTTTCTCTCTTGTTCGCGACTCTGCCTTTCTCTCGTTCGCGACTCCACCTCTCTCTCGTTCACAACTCCGCCTCTCCTTCATTCAACATCGACTCCTCTTCTTCGAATCTTGACCCAGGCAAGTTTTTCTAGTCTCTCCCTTTGAATTCCTCTCTTATTCCTTCTTCTACCTCTTTGAGTTTTGCAAATTACATTGATTGTCCTCAACAATTTTTACTATGTGCTCTGAATCTCTCCTTCCTTTTCTCTGTTTTTTTCTTCTTCTCTTCTCTAATTTTCGTAGAATTCATATCTACTGTAGATATATATATATATATATATATATACTCGATGTTAACTAGCAATTAATTTGCAATTAGGTATTTAAGTAAGCCTAGAAATTCAGAAGTCAACTTCAGAGTAGACTTTTGGATGAGGCCTTGGGTTGTTACACCTTTTGAAAGGAAGGAGTTAGGAGAGCTGTTTGATTGTTTGATTCCAATTAATTAAATAAATTTCTCCTAAAAGATTACACAAAGGAAGATTAGTGTTTGTTCTATGCTTGTTGTGGAGTTTCTTTTGTAGGAAGGATAAGTTGGGATTGTAGGCTCTTTAGAGAAAATTCTTTAGTTCTTTGTACTTTCTGAGTTGTTTAAGAAAGTCTTTGTTTCCTATCCAAGAAAATTACTTGGTGTGTTTTGTCCTACAAGTTATTTCTTTCAAGTGGAGAATTATGTGGATGCCAACAAAAAGGCGATTACCAAGTTTGGCTTCTTTGCAGATTATTTGGAAGTAAATAATGGGTTTTATTTGTGATAAAGAGGGTGTGGGTTTACTTTGGATATATTTAAATTCTAGCCATTCTATGGGCATCTCTATCCAACATAGTGTAATTCATCTTGATTGGGGGGAATATGAGTTGATGTAATGTGAGCTCTGTTTATTGAAACTTGAAAGTAAGACTGATTACTTTGTAGACCTAGTCCATCTTTCTTGTAGTTTTCTTCTTTTCATTAAGAATTTTGTTTCTTATATTAAAGCAATAACAATTCACATGTGGTGCTTAAGTATTAAGGCTTTACTATTTCCCATTTAATTTGTGGTGCTTGTGAGCTTTGTAGAAAGATCATTAGGCCATTGATATTCTTCTTGCGGAGATTGATATATATGAGTTTTTGGCTTTCAAACATTGCAAAGGAAGGAAAGTAAAGCTTGCTCTTTGTGAAGGTAGCCCCATTTTTCTAAAAGATCGCTTCTTTGGACTGTAGCTGTGTTTCTTCATTAATTTATTTATTGAGAAATAGTTAGAACTTATTTAGTTCACTTACAACTTGAAGTTTTTTTCTTTATATTATTTGTGAAGGTCAAATTCGATTTCATATTTCTCATAAGTAATAAGGCATTTATCATTTACTGTTTTGAGCAACATTATTATGAATATTTTTCTTATGTTTCTTTTTCTTGCAATCATGTTTGGCTTGACTCCCATATAGTGGCGGATCCAGGAAATTTCCTTGTAGGGGTCAACCTCTAAAGGTTAAAAAAAATTTATACAAAATATACCCATAGAAATGAAACGATAATGTTTTAATTCATCATTAATAGAAAAAACCACATTACAATTGTCCACGATGAGTTTTCGTATTCTGAAAACGTGACATTATAGTTTCATTATCAATACAAGTAAACACATCTTTCTCAATATGGACAAGTAAGTTATCACTCAACCATTGATCTCCCATTCTATGGCGAAGTGGACCTTTCACAATATTCATAGCAGAAAATGCTCTCTCCACAGAAGCAGTTGCAACCGGTAAAGCTAAGGCTAATGTGAGAAGCAAATAAACATAATTATATGTTCTATGCAACCCTTACTCCACCATTTTTCTTGCAAGGCTACCAATCCCTTTCAATTGAGAAAAATCAGTCATCGTACGCATATGATTAATATAAATCTCAAGTTGATCTTCAAGTGCCAAGAGATCTCGGGAATTAAAATCTTGAGGATAAAATTCAGCAAAACGAAGTAGCTTTTGTTTGTCAAAAGCTATGAATGAGTCATCTGGACTCAAACATGTCAAACAAAGAAGTAACTCAGTATTTACCTCACTAAAGCGACGATTTAATTCCGCAAGTTGCCACTCAATGATTTGAATAAAGATGTCCACACGATAATGATGGAGGTGTGTTATTATAGGAGCTCTCCGATGTGATCTCCATTGAGCTACATATGCATCATCCATGTTTGGAACCAAGATATCATGTTTGGCACAAAAGGAAGATACTTGATCAAGCAAGGCTTCAAATGCATTCTCTCTCATGTGTTGTAGTTGGTCCTTGCAAACTTTGACTAAAGTCATTGCATTCTCAATATCTTGGTCTTTCCTCTGTAATGCTTGTGACAAGTCATTTGTGGCTCCCAATATAGATCTCATGAAAAATAGGTGAAATACAAACTCAAAAGATTGTATTTCTCTCAATGACCTATTTGCTTCACCTAGATTATCAGTGGAGCCATCCTCAATAATAAATTTGAGCACTTTCACCACAGATTTAAACATGGAAATGATACTAAGTAATGTACCATAATGTGAGTTCCAACGTGTATCACCGGGGCGCTTGAGACAAGTTTCTTGATTTAAGCCTCGCCCTGTTGGAAAAGTATCTTTTTCTAGAGCTTCCGTAACATCCTTTTGTAGTTGATCTCTAAGAATGTCATGACGCTTGCACGATGCTCCAACAATATTAACCAAGCTATTGCAAGATGTGAAGAAAGTGGCAATATCAGCATTTCCCTTTGCCACGGCCACAAGAGCTAATTGAAGTTGATGTGCAAAACAATGAATATAATAGGCACAAGGATTTTCTCTCAAAATCTGTGTTTTAAGACCATTGAACTCACCCTTCATATTACTAGCTCCATCATATCCTTGTCCTCTTAGCATGGAAATGCTCAATTCCTCTCTTGCAAACAATATGTCAATAGCCTCCTTGAGTGAGTTTGATGTAGTATCCCTAACATGTTGAATGCCCACAAACCTCTCAATTACATCCCCACTTTTGTCCACATAACGAAACACCACCGCCATCTGTTCTTTTACTGACACATCACGTGATTCATCAACTAATAAAGAGAAGAATGCACCATCCATATCCTTGATGATTTTCTTAATAGTTTCAGTGGCACAAGCATTCACAAGATCTTTTTGAATTGTTGGAGCTATTAACTTGAGATTCCTGGGAGCATTTTCTAACACAACGGCCTTCACTTTCTCATCATGATCAGCAAGAAACTGTAAGAGCTCTAAATAATTCCCCTTGTTGCTTGAAGTGTCACTCTCATCATGCCCACGAAAAGGAAGACCTTGCCTCAATAAAAATCTCACACAATCAAGAGAAGCTGTCAAGCAAATACGATAATCAATACGAGCTTGCTCTGATTGCTTTATCAAAGCTGTTCGGATGTGTTGCTTTTGATTCATAAGATCCACACAATATTGTCTAGATTGATTATGAACACTTCCAACAGGTCCAACATGTTGCCTAATTTTATCTTTCTTCTTCCAATTCCTAAAACCCATCTCTGTGAAGGCGTCGCTACACCCTTGACCAATTCTGAAATTGGATTTGAAGAGATAACAATAAAGGCAAAATGCAGCATCTTTACTAATACTGTACTCCAACCAGTCAAACTCATCAAACCACTTGACATTAAAGCGTCGATCATACCCTGAAAGATCGGTTTGTGGAAATGTGTGATCCTTAGGTTGACATGGTCCCTTCTGTAGATATGCTCTTCGAACTTCGTCTCGAATGTTAGGATCATAATCCAACATTTGAGGTCGAAGTCCAGGGTCTTCAATTAGCCAAGATATCTCGCAACTCACTTTCTTTCGAACTATCCACATCTCTTGAAATACCCACATCTCTCGAACTCAAACTACCCACATTATCCGAACTAGAAGTAGTTGATGCGAACCTTCTCTTAAAGTAGCGTATCATAACTCAATTGGTAGAAATAATCATTCAAGCATCAACAATAAATAAAAAAATTAATTACTAACTTATGCAAACTAACCAAAATAAAATCTCAACAACTAATCAAATTTACCAAAATATAATTTAACATAAACACTAATTTATTCCATCTAACTAACCAAAACCAAAACCCTTAATTTAATCAAACTAACCAAGAGATATAATCTAACATAAAAGTAAAACCCTAATTTATTCTAACTAACTAACCAAAACCAAAACCCCTAATTTATTCAAACTAACCATGAGATATAATCTAACATAAAAGCAAAACCCTAATTTATTCAAACTAACCATGAGATATAATCTAACATAAAAGCAAAATCCTAATTTATTCAAACTAACTAACCAAAACCAAAATCCCTAATTTTAACAAACCAAAATAAAATCTCAACAACAAACAATAACAAGTTAACAACTAATCAAGAAAAAATACAAACATATAACAATCTTTACTAATTAATTAAAGTATCAAGAAATTATAATAACATACTTTCAAATTTGAGGGAAAAATTCACCTTTGAAAATTGAAATCACTTATGTAATTTGCTGCTGCACCATTTTGTTGTCGCTGCCACCACTTTGCTGGAGTCGCCGCCGTATTTGTGGGAGAAGGAAGTGAAGGTTAAGTTAGGGATTTAGGGTTGAGAGGTTTAGAGGTGAGATGAAATGAGTTTTAACATTTGGGGAGGGGGAATTATCGGGTAAAACAAAACAGAGCATGTTGCTGCTATATTATTATTATTATTATTTTTTTTACATGTGCCAAAACGAAGTCGTTTTGGCCAGGTTTATAAATAAAAAATTAAAAAAATTAAAAAATAAGCCTTTAGTGGAACGACATCGTTTTGACGTCGAGCGAACAAAAAAGAAAAGAAGGCCCACACGTTTTGGTATAGGTTTAAAAATAAAATATGTAAAAAAAAAATTAAAAAAAAAAAAGCTTTAGTGGAACGATGTCGTTTTGACGTCGAGCGAACAAAACCAAAAAAAAAAAAATAAATAACAAGGCACGTGCTGCCCTTCTTCTCCTCCATCTGCGCACAGACACAGGTTGCTCCTTTAGGGCTTTTCGTCAAACACTTTGCGAGGGTCAACTTCGGCTGCTCTAATGGAGGATTTCAGAGGTTGCAGGGGTCAATTGACCACCCTTGCTCCTCTGTGGATCCGCCCCTGAGTCCCATATATACCATACCTAATGGTGTTTGTATTGAATGTATTATGAGAGTTGTTTTGTTGCACGATTGTTATTTCACTCGAAAGTAAAGAGTTCATATTCCTTTTAATCTGGGTGATTTTAGAACTTGATGAGAGAATGAGGGATTTGAAAAATGAGCTCCAATCATTTGAAGGTGAAGAATATAATGAAAGTCTATATATATATATATATCATATTTATGTATAGGCACTCTTTGGGAGGGCGCGATGTGGTATTAAGCACACATTAGTTGATAATTTTTGGTCCATTTGGGGTGAATTTTTCATACTTTGCAAATGGTATTAATATGGCTTTACATTAATTGTTATGTTTCTATTTGCATATGAAACTATTTGTTTTCAATTTGGGGTTATTTCACTTTCAGTAGTCAGAGGATGGTTAAGTGCATTAATTCTTTTCTTTTTTGATTAATAGATATGGATCAAAGACGAATGTTGTTGATATTATTGTTGGAGATGTGGCATTTAGAGACCATGTGTGCTTGCACGATTCTTGTGCTTATGATGCTAAAAAATATGAGAAGAAATCGAAGACTTTTAGAAAGACGTTCCCTCAATAACCGTTCGTTTGTTAGACATGAGAATCGATTACGTTATTTGAACAGTATATTAGGCAATGATAGAGAATGTGTGAGTGAACTAAGAATGGATTTAAAGACATTTGGTTTATTATGTGATTTGCTTCGCACGGATGGAAGGTTAAAGAATGACGGTTTGGTGACTGTGGAGGAGCAAGTATGTATGTTCTTGCATATGCTTGCTCATCATGTTAAGAATCGTACTATTAGAAATAGATTTGTTCGATCAGGAGAGACTATTAGTAGGTACTTCAATTCCGTGTTACAAGGCATTTTAAGATTACAAGGTAGCCTATTGAGAGTACCGGAACCTGTAGGTGATAACTGCACAGATCATAGATGGAAATGGTTTAAGGTATGTTTATTATACTTTGGCTTTTTTTTCTATGATCTGTGCAGCATATAAACTTAATGAAAGTTTACCCTTTTTTTTTTTTTTTCCTAATAGAATTGCTTGGGAGCACTAGATGGAACATACATTAAAGTGCGAGTAGCTGAAACCGAAAAACCGAGATATCGGACTAGAAAGGGAGAAATTGCAACAAATGTGTTGGCCGTTTGCTCACGTGATATGCAATTCATATTTGTGTTGCCGGGTTGGGAGGGATCCGCATCCGACTCTAGAGTCCTTCGAGATGCCATAACTAGGCCTAATGGATTAAGAGTTCCTACCGGTAAGGCCATTAGCTAGTGTCCACTTTATAAATAATTAATAAGTTTATACAATTACCACACAATAATAGGAATTGACTTCTTTTATTTTTAATTTTTGGTTATTAGGTTATTATTACCTTGTAGATGGTGGGTACACAAATGGTGAGGGATTTCTTGCACCATATAGAGGAACAAGGTATCATCTATCAGAATGGAGAGAAGAAATACACCTGTAAATCATCAAGAATATTTTAATATGAAGCATGCTAAAGCAAGAAACGTAATAGAACGTTGTTTTGGGTTGCTAAAAGCTAGATGGGGCATACTAAGGAGTCCATCTTTTTATCCAATAAAGACACAATGTCGAATCATTACGGCTTGTTGTCTTTTACATAATCTCATTAGGAGGGAGATGTCTAGGGATCCGCTAGAGCATGAAATAAATGAAATTGAAGAGACGGAAAATGTGATAGAAGGTGATATGGTTGGCACCATTGGAGCATCGGATGAATGGACTACTTGGAGGAATGACTTGGCGTTCCAAATGTATAATGAGTGGCAAGGAAATGCGAATAACTAGCCAACTCTTGTTATTTATGTTTGAGTTCTTAAGGTGTTTTCTTTTTTATGTGATTGTAATTTGTATTTGAGGCATGATAATTTGGCCTTAACAATGTATTGATTGTGGTATTAAAGAAAATTTATCAATTGGTTTGCTGATTTTATTTTTCATTTTGTTTTTAAGGTTATGTGATGTACTAAAGAAGAATCATGCCTTGAAATAAAGTTATGTTTTCTTTGCAAATTCCAATGATTGATTATGGTATTATTTTATTTGTGTTGATTATTCTTAGGGATGGAAAGTGAAGGTAACAGTCAAAACTTTGAACAAGGAAAGAAAGGAACTAGGCGGTCATGGTCCAAGTTTGAAGAAGATTCGTTTTTGACCGTGCTAGATGATTTTGTGGCTGCAGGCCAACGCTGTGAGACTGGTAGTTTCAAATCAGGTACTATGGTCCAAATGGAGAAGGCTTTGAATATTAAATGTCCTGATTCGGGGCTAAAGGCATGTCCTCATATTGAATCAAAATTGAAGAAGTGGAAAAATCAATATAGTATAGTCTATGACATGATGAACACAAGTGGATTTGCTTGGAATGATATAAAAAATTATGTTGAGGTTGACAGTAATGATACATGGGAGACTTATGTGCAGGTACATGATTACTTATTTTTGCTATTTTTCTTACATAAAGATGTCAAGTGGGTTTGATGAGTGTAGATTTTAAACTTGTTTTTGTTAAATTTTTTTTTTTTTTTAACATATTGAAAATAAGCTAAGTGGTGTCTTGTTTTATCATAGCACCACAATGAAGCAGCTGAATGGAGGAGCAAACCATTTCCTTTGTTTAATAGACTTTCTAATATCGTTGGAAAGGATCGTGCTAATGGACAAAGAGCTGAAGTCCCCGCTGACATGATGGAAGAGCAAAGCAATAATGAAGTTAATGCTGGTGATAATTGTGTCCAAGAAGATGCATCTCCTATGTCTTTAAACAAAGAAGAAAGCCAATCCATGAACAATCAAAATAAGAGGAAAAGAGCTGCAAGCTCAAGTGATGAAGAGAAGATTGTAATTGTATTGGAGAAATTGTTTGAAGCATCTGGGAAAAGGATGCAAATGGTGACTAAGGCTATAATAAAAGGTAATGAAGGTCGATCTGATATTGCCAAAGAACTCAAGAAAATGGGATTTTCTCCTTTAGGTCAAACTACAACACTAAAACTCATTTTGGAGAAGCCACAAAATATATCTATGTTCATGTCTTTGGATGATGATATCAAGAAAGTGTTTGTTGAGCAATTGCTTAGTGACAATGCTTGAGGACATGTAGCTAAATTTGATGCATCTATCTTTTTGGAAACACCACAAATGATGCATTGATAAGATTGGCTTCATTTTGAAAACACCATAAATTGTATAACATATTGCTAACATTAAAGCCAGATGGTTCTTGGTTAGTTTCATTTTGAAATTTTGGATGTTTATTTGTATGTATTAGTGGTAAAATTGTGTGTAGTGAACTGAACCTCTAATTTCTGAGTCATGTAAATAACTTTGGCATATATGAAGAATTTCTAACTTTTGCATATATGAAATGTACATGTCAATTTGGTTTGGAGGAAAAGAAATGCACAAGTCAATTTGGTAATTCTAATAACAAAAGAACTTACATTTAATTATTTAAAAATTATTAATTTTAAATTTTAAATAATTATTTTTTAGTCCGACACAGCACCAAATATAGGTCTTCACTATTTTTACAATCCAGCTTCGTAGTTCGATGCAACACCAAATGTATGTCATACTTAATCCAGCTTAGGCCAATTCGAGCTAATCCGAGACAGTCTTAGGATTTAGTCCAATTCATGACAGTCCGCCATATCAAACGACCCATGAATGGACATGCTTGTTCTCTTGGTGCTATCTCCCTCTCAAGCTGGAGGTGCCTTGTCTGATAGGTTCTGCTTTGGCACTGATAATCCTTATATAAATTGCTATGCATTTCTCCTTCTTTGGGCTTCTAGTGAGCTGCATCTATTGTGTTTCTTTGGCTCACTGTTTTTTTGGCTTTGTGCTTCCTGTATATGTTGAGTTTGGCTGGAACCCTCATGTTTTAAGGAGTTTATTGTACTGCAAATCTCTGTAATTAAACGGCTATATATCAATGAAATTCCTTTCCATTTATCGCAAAAAAGAAGGAGAGGTTCGATTACGTTATTATACTAATTTGAGGAGACAACCAAATCAACTGTAATGTTACATTAAATTGATATGCAATTTAAGATCTAACTCAAACCCAATCAGATTGCATCCTCCACAATGTTGTTGATTGAGTTGATGTTTTACGTGTAAAGTCACTTTTAGTTACTATAATTGGCTATATCACTTTGGTCCTTGTAGTATTAATTTTCTCAATTTGATTCTTGTAGTTTTAATTTTGTCAATTTTATCCATGTAGTTTTAAAAATCGAGCAATTCAAGGATACGTTACAATTTGATTTCGTTATATTTTGAGCATGAAATTTGACAAAATTTGTAACCAAATTGGAAGGAATTTGACAAAATTTATAACGCATTGTTGAATTACTCAAATTTAAAACTAAAAAAAATAAAATTTACAAAATTAAAACTACGACGACAAAAATAGTAAAACCGACAGACTACAACTTCTTGCCGATATTTTGTTACAAATTGAAAATAAGCGTAGAGTCCAAAACCATTTTCGTGTTGCTTCCTTCGTGTTTGCTAATCACACACTCCCCGCGCGCCAATTATCGAATCCATCGCCAATCCTTTGTCCCATCTCTCTCTTCTCTGAAACCATCAAATGGACCAAAACCAAAACCCTAACTGAATCCAACCACACACAGAGACCCACACACGCTTCATCCTTCAAACAATGTCATTCACTTGTCATCAGCTATTCATAAATTCACCTCCTCGTTTCACCCTTTACATCACCACCTCTCTTCCCAAAACCCCCGCCCTTCTCTCTCTCCCAATCACCTCTCGCCCACATTTCCCAATCTCAAACCACGGCCTTCCAAATCCTCACAATTCAACCTCCCTCAGCTCTCATCACTCTCGTCTCAGAGTATACGAATCCGATGGCACTCTACAGTCAAACGACGTCGTCAACGGTGCTTTCAATTTGGACTATTTTCTTTCGGTTGCCGAGTTCTTGTGCCTTGCATCGTCGGCAATCGTTTCGGTTGGTTTTGCATTGAATTGCGCGGTTTTGAGCTTAAAGAAGACGGCTTTAGTGGCAATGGGGAACAGCGTTTTGGCGTCTGGGGCTGTGGCTTTGGTAATGGCGGTCGGAATTGGGGCGTGGATTCGGATGCGGCAGTGGAGGCGGATATGTAGGGAGTCAGTGAAGGGTGGGCTGGAAGTGAATTTGTTTGAGAGAATTGAGAAGCTGGAGGAAGATTTGAGGAGCTCGGCCACAATCATTCGGGTTTTGTCGAGGCAGCTTGAGAAGTTGGGGATAAGGTTTCGGGTTACCCGCAAGGCTTTGAAGGAGCCCATTGCTGAGGTAACATTCTTTTTCCGGTAATTGATAAGTTTGCTATGGTGGTTTTCTGTTTGTTGTAGTGCACACGGAAATGCAGTATTGGAATAAAATTAAATTCTTTTAGAAATTGAAAATAGTGTTTGAGCACAACACGATGTGAATCCAATACGAAGTCAGTGGGTTAGGATTGACTATTGCTCAGTACGAAGACAATAATGATGCGAGCTAAGTATGAATAGCCTGATTTTGACGCGATAACTGTGTTTAACTAGTTTTGTAATTAGAAAATGCATTTCACCCTTTTCTTCACTTCGTTATCTTGTATTTTTTGAAATAATTGTAGAATTATACAGTTATACTTCTTTTGCCCTTCCTTTGTTAGCATCTAGATTGAATAGGTTTTTATTTATGGCTGTGTACAAGTGATGAGTTTGGTTTAAAATTAGAGGTTAGATTTTGAGTTTCTAGTTCAATAGATATGTGTATTAACACAAACATGACACAATTAATATACAGATTTGGGTTAGTGTCAAGTGATTTTACATGATTAATTAAACATAATAAGTTTCATTTGACTAGCATAACTTAACTGCCACCCCTAATAGTTTATCGTTTGAGGACATCCATTCCTTTTTTAAGTTCCACTGGCAGCGTGACCTCTGAAGGGATATATCATATGACAGTGTGTATCACACATCATATGATTAGGGTGGTGACTATTTGATTGATGGGTTGGTGGTTTCTGAATACCTCAATTCGTTGTTTTGCCAGTTTGTGGAAATTTCATGCTGTGTTTTTTAATTTTGGGATATCTCATCTATCTATTCCCAATTTGGATTAAGTTCCCCATCCAAAAATGTTCAATACACTGGTCAGCAATGGAGCTGCTTAAACATTTCAGAAGAATATTAGTTCATCATTTGAAATGGGATACTGAAGAGGAAAAACGAGAAGCATTTGCATATGGAACTACATAGTTACAGCCTTGTGCTAGTGTAACTTAGTTGGATTGATTGTTTGACTGGTATTCAAATTCTGTCTTTTGCATAACCATGAATAGTTGGATTTATTTAGTCCAGCAATTTTCAACATGTTAATTGATTAAGTGGTTAAGAGTTAAGATAAAATTTTAAAGTCTCTTGTGGCAACTCATCATCCACCTGTTTGCTTAGGCTAGAGCCTTCAGTACCATCAGTAATATGCTAAAGATAAGTGTGCAGTCTTTAATTCTAACTTGCATCAGTCCATTATTGCCACGTTGCAATGAGTATACATTGAGTGATAATATTGGCCATATGCATGGCTATGATTTCAATCACACTATATACAATTTATTTCTTGGTGCAGTTTAAAGCTTTTAAATTCTAGTTCCCTCTTAATATAATACATTTCCAAATGGAAATAAAGATTGAGTAAAACCTAATGCTGAATGATATAAGTGGGTGAAATCAAGAATAGAGTGTTGAAGAAGGGAGAATCTCATGTGCTAACTTGTAAACATGTCAAACTATCTCATGAAGCACCTCTCTACTAAAAAGACTCCTACGTTCAAATTCCCTCTCCTAACGGTCCACCAAAGAAATAAAAAAAGCAAGCAGCTAAATATCTATTTGAACATATGGCATTTGGTATATCTCTCAGTCATGGTTGATTGGCTGGCTCAAATGTTGAATATGCTGGGATTCTTTTCAATGTTGCACTCCATAAAGAATAATTGAAGAGGTCTAATGGATGCTTGACATGTGCATTCAATTAAGGGTACTTGAACAGGATTTGAATGGAAATGAGCAGAAAGTGTGATAAAAGAGCAGTACTGGCAGAGAATTGCCTTTGGGTGGTTTTCATTTTATAGGCTAATCTGCTTTTTGGTTCCAGTTAGTGAATACCATCTATTCAGAGTCTGGTTCTGTGGTGAGTGGTACAGGCTCAAAGGTAACCTACTTAGTAATCATCATTATCTTTGCCTGGTGACCAAAGCCCATTTCAGGCTATCAACCATGCTTTCTCTCCAGCCTAAAAAGGAAAGATGCATTTTCTTCTTTCCCTACACGATCACTAATCATTGTGAAATGTCAAAGTTCATATCCATGCAAACGAAGAGTCACTCAGAGTGTAGAACCCAGTGATCTTCTTGGAAATTGGTATTGTAGAATCTCCAGTAGCTCCTTAAATAAGTTGTCTAATAGCAGACCCTTGCAGATGATTAAGATATGTTTAAAGAGGACATCACCTACTCGCAGATGCAATTTAGTGTGGGTGATGGTGTGCATTTTAAGCAATGTGGGTAAAGTTGGTGAAAGGAATCTCAATGCTCTTACACTATGACAAGTTGAAATGGTTAGGACCCTAGGATTTTTACTTCTGACCCTGAAGAAATGGGTTAATTTACTATGTTGAATGCAGAAAGACACTAATGTTTTGGGCTTAAAGTATCAATAAAATAAACTTATATCGGCTGATATTGCAAGATGAGTATCTGGTACAATGTCTAACTAGTTGTTTGTTTCTGAAGACTGCAGCTTTGGCTCAAAAAAATTCTGAGGCCACTCGAGCATTAGCAGTGCAAGAAGACAATCTGGAAAAGGAGCTTGGAGAAATTCAGAAGGTTTTGTTGGCTATGCAGGTAAGGGTTCTCCACTCCCAGGTGACACCTAAACAGAATGAATAATTGCTAGGTTTCTCAGTATGTAAATTTGATAATTAATTGTTTCTTTTTTAGAATAATATTGCCTTCTATGGAGTTCTCCCATTTTGTTGATTAATGTGGTCATTATCCCGTATACAAGCTACGATGCCAAGGCTAATGGATTCCCATAATATTTTATATCTATATCCATTTATGACTGTATTCTTGTGATTTTTTCTTAATTAGTTTGGTTATTATCCTTTCTATGTGCTACAATGCCAAGATTAATGGACTTTCAGAATATTTGATATCTCTATCTGCTTGTGATTGTTCTCTATTTTCTTTTCAAATCTTTATGTCATCTCGATTTTCACAAATTATTGTTAACTTGAGATCCATTTCTGGTGTCATAATTCTGATTAGAATATGTTGCACCTGTTATCATGTGCAGGAGCAGCAGCAAAAACAACTTGAGCTGATTCTTGCGATTGCGACTTCTGGGAAGCTTCGGGAAAGTAGACAGGTACGCGATCAAGAACAAAGTACCACTATAATACGTGATTCAAGTGAGGAGGATTCAAAACAGAAGGAAGCCCACCAAATATAGTATTTGGATGGAAGCAATGCAGACAACCAAGTATTTGGGAGCTACTAATCCTAATGAAACCATTTTTCCAACGTTGTTGTTGGCCACGAGTCAAATATGTGGATTTCCTCTCAGACGGGTTCTGCTGCTGATTATCAACGCAGCTGAATCCTGGGGGCATCGCGGGCTTTCAGCCAAGGGAAAAGTTTCATATGCTTTTTGGATATATGCAGTGCTGGGTGGTAAAGGATAAACAACAAAGAAAGATTAATTGTAAAACAGAAATGCAGCCATTTGAGCAGTACAATTGTACTAATAAGGTAGGAGTGGAATTTCTGCTCATTCGCGTTTTGTAATTCTTAGTTGTGTGCGCATCTGATTTCTTGTCGCTATTTATATATTGATGATTTCCAGTATCATCTTGGTCTTATGTAACTGACCTTCAAACTGGTATTAAGAACAGATAGTGATTCCCTCAAACTTTGCCTCTTGTGGGTGTAAGTTTACCTAACTCCCACGAATGGTTTTGGATCGAAACTAAGTCAGTTTTAACGAATCTAATTTTGATTTGAATTATTATGATCCACAAATAATCATCAGCCCTCTCTTACAAGAGTAGGTGAAGTCTACAAAATCTAGTAGGAGAATAGTTGAAGAAATCTTCAACTTTTCTATTTATACAGCTACAGAAAACGCTATAATTCCTAATTTCGTATAAACCACATCACTTTCTAGAGGATACCCGCTCATTTCATTAGAAAAAAGCATGCATGCAATAACCCTATAATATTTATATGTTTTGTATCTCTCATCTGTAAGTTCTTTCATGTCTTTATTCAATGATACTACCTTGGTCAGACATGGCTTTAGTAAGTAAGATAGAAATCTTCTTCTTCTATGCACTAAAGAAGCATCGATCATGGTGGCCCATTGTCAAAAGGGGCCTATTTCGGCTACGCCGACTCTGCATTCGCATATATATATATTCCCTTTTTATTTAGGGACACCCTTTAAAGACCTCAACGATATTTTTTTTAACAATCCAAAATATCTATTTTTTAAGTCTACATTCATAGATCATCCTTGCAAAAAATTAGACAAATCGGAAACCGTTTTAATATCCAATTGTGTCCTACAAAATCAAAGAACACGATGTTTCAAGAAAGTACTAAAATTTCAATAATTCAATTGAGTGGTCAATTGATATCGGATTCAGTGATTTTTTGTAGAGATAATCTTTGAATGAATATCTACAAAATAGATGGTTTGGATTAGTGAAATACAATACGGAGTTTGCCCTACAAGGGTGTCTCTCAAATTAACTAATCTAAGGATTCCCTCAATGGAAGCTCTCTGTATATATAAACAAATTTTAATACATTTCAAAGTTAAAAAAGGGAAGGGGAAAAAAAAAAAAAAAAGTAACAGCTAACTGTGTTAATGTGCCTTTAATACTAGCCCTTGGATCTCAACGGACAAATGAATGCGTCCGTTAATTTCCAATTGCACAAACTGATCCTCTGATCACGTCTACACGTGATTCTTCCTCCAGTTGGGTAGCATATACTTTGGTCTCACAAAAAAATTGACCTGGGCTAAAGCTGGGGTACATGTAGGAGAAAAGCCCAGGGCTAAATGTGGATCTCAAAATTTGGCCTGAGTTTCTTTTTTTGGCCCATAATTAGAGATGAGTTTTACACATTTTTAGAACTACATTTGGCCTATGGTCCATAACTGGAGAGGACCTAAGTTTCAAAATTTTCGGCATACTCTCATAATTTCGAGCTCTCTAAATCAGAATAGATGTTGAAATTTTTATTCCGGAATTTGAATATAATTTTTATGTCTTTTCATTGTAATTGGAATACTGATTTCAGATCTGTCCGAAAATCAAGTATAGTCACCTCCAATTTTTCAAAGCATTCTTTTAAGTTCGTTTTGTTATTTTCAAAATTTTAAAATCTTGTAATGCCAATTTTATCCTCCATTAATAAATAAATAAAATATAAAAACAAACCGATGGTCCGCTGCCGAGAGTGGAGTGTTGAGCGCAGAGTGTGAAAGAGATGGAAGAGTTGAGGAAGCTGGAAGAGGTACAGAGAATGCTGACGTTCGTACAATCTCGAGGCATTCCAACGACGTCGTCCCCTGACGACTGTAGTTGCTTTCTTACTAAGCTCATCCTCCTTCTGGTAATCTACAACTAAGCATTATAATTGAAGTCTTACTGTCAAGAAAGTAATTTTCTTCTTAAAATTTGGTTCTAGATTTTCTTCTAATTTTAATTTGTAGAAACAACCAGAATTTTTTTGATGCAAACTGCTTTGTTTATTATGTTTTGTTTTGTTTTTTGTTTTGTTTTTGTTTTTGTTTTTTTGTTTTTTTGTTTTTGTTTTTTGTTTTTTTTCTTTCTAAACTTGGAAATGCTATGCCAAAGGTACAACCATGTGGAGAACTTGACTTGGGCAAAAAGTGCAGTTTGGTTTCTGAATATATGCCAAAGGTGAGCATTGTATCATTAGCTGATTATCTGATTTTGTTCAATTCAATGTCAATAGAAATGGGTATGTGCTTATGTCACTTGTTTCACAGATTTCTGCTGCATTTCTTGATGAAGCATCCAAATGGCTTAATGGAGAAGGTAAACCAAAATAGAAGATAAAAATATGTTTTTTGTACTTCTCGCAGACGTGCATTTGAGACTAAACTGATTTCCATTTGCACGCCATACGCACATACACAGAGTAAAATCTACATTTAAAGATATTTTGTGAGCTATATTAACAGGATTTATTTAGTTTTTAATCTATGATGCTGCACAGATTACAACTGATATCATACCCACCCCGTGAATATGTTGTATGTGATGCCACACTTCCTGGCTTGACTGCTACATCATGGAATAAAGCAATTGTGTAGAACATTATACACAGATACAAATAGATTCCTTCCTTTTTCCATTTTCTTGATAGATACAAGTGCTATACTTTGAATGGTTGCCTTTAGCTTCCTCAAATTCGAAGGATCGTATTATTTATTGAAGCAGTTTAATAGGCTGGGTTCAGTAGGTGTGCATACTACTTGGTGCTGGTGTTTACACTTCCTACTACATTTATGTTTCTGGAGAAGGTGTAGTTGGGAATGGAAAGTATTGAATTGCATGCAGAGGATTACCTTTGTGCTTGTGTTGCATTCTTATGAGGGTTGAGTGCTAGCAGTTTAGCATAAGAATTGCGATCTTATGTGAGATCTTTATATTCTTGATTTTCACTCCTCCTAGGTTATGTCTTCTTACTATGTTTCTGTTTTCTTCTTGATGCTCATTGTTCATTCTCTACGAGCTGATTTCCCTCACTTTGTTTGGCCTTCTGTATATATCCTGTTAACGAGGACATCACCCCTTTTACTTGATTTTGGTGTAGATTTTCTTTAAATAAACAGATACAAATAGCTTTACATATTTTTATAGCTTTGACTTTTGCTTTTTTTACAGGCTATGAAGAAAAGTCTGTTGAAAATGCTTTGCAGCTTGCCTGTAGCCATAAGCCTGAGTCTAGCTCATTGGACAATAGTTCTGAAGAAATGGCTATGGTTGGACTGGACGCAATGCAACGAGCAAATTCTACCCTTGAAGATTTTGTAAGCAGGCTTTGTTCTTGAAGATTGATTCTATATATAAGAATATGCATTATTTAATAGTTGAATATTCATGTGCATAGTACGTGTAAGAGAATGACTAGTTGCAGATTTAGTAGTAAAGCTAACATGGAAAGCTTACCGATTTGAATTATACTAAAATTTCACTTTTCTTATTAAATTTACTAGGGCATTTTGGTTGCCAATGGGAAATGCTACATATGATAGTATTGAAACGATTCTCTTATTATATTTTTCAGTTTCTGAAAGTGAAGTAATCTAACAACCTCAGGTAACCCTTTTTTATAAGAACAGTATAGTATTCTCTGAGTAGGACCTTTTGTATGAAGTTCTGTGGGAAATAGTCAATTGATACAATCCTCAAGGATGTCAGTTGCCTCAATCTTAATATATTTTACTTATGTTGTCCTTTGCATTCAATGCCTCAAGAACAGAATGACGAAATTTCTTACGTTCATCCAGTAGTTGATGAGCATATTTTACTATACCAATGTTGTTATATTGATGTTCAAAATGCTTGCAGTGGTTGTTACACTGGTCGAAAGAAACTTCAGTTCTTCCAATTAAGTAGTTTTTACATGTGCAGGTCACAAAATTTAGCTAAACCACTTAACCCTCAATTCAACATTATTTCTTGCTAATTTTTGTGTTTCAAAATTTGCATGCTATGGCTGAAACAAATACAGTTGTATGCCCACTGGCACAAATGCATCGTGAATGTGTTTCAACTATAAAGTAGTATAATCAGGTTATGGAATAATTATGAACTCATTTTTTCAGTGCAGATCTTATTTTATGTTTCATGGGATGGATATAAACAAACCACAATCAGTATTCCAATATCTACCTGTGCTTTCATTCACAGAAAGCTACATTTATCAGGTAATGATCTACACAAATGACGTCAAGTTCAGTTCTCTCTTTTTTGCGAAAGGAGAAAATGCAGCTCCCAGAACAGTTATTGAACTTGTGGGACGCCCTTGGGAAACTATTTCTATGTAGTTCCACAAGGAATCATACGCTACCTTTTTATATTTTGGAAAAAAGAACAAAGCTTTGTGAGCCTGCATTTCTTCCCGCTCGTACTTGTTAGTAAAATTTTGAAACAAAAAAGAGGGACTACGCAGTAGGCAGTGAAATTATCTTTTAAGGAATCGCAAATTTTGGTTGATTGAGAGTGCAATGGTATGATGAGCAGAGTTGTCACCAGTTGATCTCTGATTGGTGAGCTTCTATGTTATTTCTTCCCTTTTGTCTCATTCTCTTAGAAATCATGGTTCTTGTTGTTACAGCTTGATCGTTTGAATGAGAAGACATTGCATGCACCAAGCGACGAAATGAACATGTTAGAAAGAGGAAGCCAGACGGTACTGCTAAGAACTTGGGAGCAATAAACACAAAATTATTTGAACTTGGGTATTAACTTTTATGTGACCAATATCTTTTGGGCCGCAGGAAGGTCAGTGGCTAATTTCTAGGTGTACAAACATGTTTAAAAGTGACCCATTCAGACCACTGTCATGTCTACTTGAGTGTCATGGCCTTTTGACAAAAAGGTACTATCGCTTTCTGATTATATTAATTCTTGGGGGAAGATAAAGGAAATCTGAAGTTTTTGTGTTTATTTCACTTCTGTTTATGGGTTTAGGATACAAGATGAGTTTAAATCTGGAGAAGGATATTGGGCGCTGGAAAGAAAGCTTTGTTATGCACTTATAAATAAAACGGAGGTATGGTTAACATCTTGGGTTGTTACTTTTCAAATATAGCTAGTTTCAACATGTTTGTAGAAATGTTTATCAGAAATAGATTCAGAAATTATCAACGTGTAGAAAAAAATCTGTCACCTTTCCATACCGACTCTACGCGTCCCATCTGAAGATTCCAGACAGTATCACAAAACATTCATGAAAACCCAGTCACCAAACAGAAGGTTCACTGCCTGTTCAAGCACAACCTCTGTGATAAAACTCTACCCGCTTTCTTTGACTCCAGGATGACCATGAAATCCACTGCAACCTAAGCCCCACTCGCGTTCCTCAGAGTCCATCACATGACTCTCAAGCCTTTCCAAGTCCCAACCTCTTTCATATTGTTGTCATTTTTTCCTTTCTACTGCGAAAGCCACTTAATTGATATACCTACAGATTTAAATTTTCTGCTTAATTTTTACTTTCTAATTTTAAGGTATTGAAGGTATGCTAGTTATGAATTTTCTGCTTCCAGAAACTCTTTTGTAGAGTTCTTCATTCCATTCTGATGAGTTATATAGCAGTGAGGCATAGGCATGCTCAAGCCCTCTCTATTAAGAAAATGATAAAATTTGGTTTCACAGATCTCTGTTGAAGATGTTATAAAGGCAATTAATCAGAAGTCCTTCGATTATCGAGTGCTGAATCTTTTACTGTACCAGTTGAGAGGAGAAGAGGTATAGTAGTAGCTTGTTTATCTGTATCCATGTTTCTTAATGAACTGAATCTATGCTGACTTATAAATATTTTTCCTGTGTACATATCTGTTGTTTGGGTGTGTGCATATGTATGTTTATGCATGCATGTGTCTATGTATATCAATTTCATTGATTACATCTAAATTGTTAGTGAGATTTAATTAGTCTATTAAAATAATAGTAATTTTAGGCAAAAAGTATTATTAAAAAAATAGTAATAAATAGTAGTGAGATTTAATCTCAGCCATTTATAATGTGTTAATCTAATGGTCAAGAACTTGTGTCAAAACTTGTGTCAAAAATAGAGTGCCAGGGATCCGCCCCCATATATATAAATTGTTGCATGGATGCTTCTCTCCATGTCGAGGTGTAAGATCATAGAACTTGGTTTGTCTTCTAATAAATAGAAGAACGGATGTTGTCAATATGATATGATGGTGTTAGATGTTCCATTTTGAACAGTATAGCTGTTCTCATAGTATTAATATAAAATCTATTTCCTAAGAAAAGAAAAAAGGATTATAAAATCCCCTTACAGCACTCCTTGTGCCTATACTGAAATGTTGCAAAAGTATTAATTGATGTTTTCTTTGTCTATTTGAAATGAAGTGTGATGTAGCTCATCTTTTGCTTCACATGTCTTTAACAAGTATATTTCATTTGGCTAATCGTGTTCACCTTTGAAGCTGTAATAAAGGTTAATGAGTTGCATATGGAGTTTCTATCAATCTCAGAATTCCTAGTTGAGGTAGCTGATGATCTGTGAGTACTCTTCTTTCTTTCTATTTTCTATTTTTTCTTTTTTTCAGTCAAATGCTCTAATTACATAATAGAGATTTTAGTGTTTCACCTTATAGTTGTAAGTGTGTGACTTCCTTTCAATATGTTACTGCCATGTTGGTAGACTGGAATATTTTCTTGTACTAGACCGTATATTATCTTGCATTTACTATATGCCTGCGCTGCGTGAGAGGCGTCTTGAAATTTTGCATCTACCTTTATCTATTATTAGGGAACACTAATGTTATTATTTCAATTAATTTTTGTTGCAAGCACATCGTCTGTATCATTTGCCTTGAGTTGACACAATGATGTTGTAGGTTTGACTATGAGGTGAGCTCTTTAATTTGCAGAGTTTATGACTGTTGAATTCCGTCCCATTTTAGTTTTTCCGATTCTTTAGTCCAAAATATTGGCTCATCATGCAGGAAGATGTTATAGAAAATAACTTCAATATATTGCGCATGTTTGTCAGAACATATGGAGCGTGTGCCCCAACTGTGCTGGTAAGTATGCCAAGCATGTCATTTAAGCACCGTTTTATAAAGAAAAAAACCCTTTTCTTTCTTTTTTGCTTCTGTTTTCTTTAGATGGGGGATGCGGGGACAAGGCCCACGCTTGCTCGCTGATATTCGGGATTGAATTATAGTACCACTTGTGACACTAGTCCGCTTCTTGGTTTTCCATTAAATGCAATTTACTTTACCTTAATTTGAAGTATGAAGTTGCCTTAATTTGAAGTATGAAGTTCAGGATAGTTTGGTGTCCCTGGTTGTCCAGCGTACAAATTACTTAGTACAAGTATGCACTAAAAAGAAATGCAGTTTCTTTTGTTTTTGAACGGACGTTTTGCATGTTTTAGAGCATCTCCAGCTGCATCGCTACTCCCTTATCCCTAGCCATTTTAGCGAAAAAGAAGGAAAAACTACCCTCCAGCAGAGTCGCTACCTCTCTCGCCATTTTGGAGATCGCTATTTTGGCTCGCTACATGTAGTGAGGGGGAGAGAGAAATTCAGGCTCACCAACTGAAAGGTGCGCAAGAGAGAGAGAGGGGGAGAGAGAGAGAGAGAGAGAGAGAGAGAAGAAGAAGAAAGGTTCGGTGGGTTTGAGACAATTAGCTTTTGGGTTCTTTTTTTTTTTTTTTTTTTTTAAATGAATTTAAAATAATAAAATATTTGAGGTTAGCTAAAATAGAGAGCATTGCTGGAGAAACCAACTTTTAAGTGGTTAGCTATTTTAGCTAGAATTTAGGTAATATTTGGAGAGTCTCCTGGAGATGCTCTTACACATTCTACTCAGAGACATCCAATGTAGCAGGTAGTAACTAACGGAATTTGTGATTTGGAGCAAACAGAAATAAACCATATGTCAAGGAACAGCAGCCTTAAATCTATAAGCCTTAACTCTGGTAGACTGAGATAACGATACATCGGTTTGATACAGTGGTTCCTTGAGACAATATAATTGCTGTGTTGTCAATGAAATACAAGCTTTATGAGTTGTTAGATATAAGAAATATGATAGCTTCCACTTACATATATTGTTGGTATTATCTGTCATGATGTTAAATTCCTAGAACAGTGGAATTTCATCAATTTGAAAAAAAAAAAAAAAAAAGACTGCAAAAAAAAAAACCTTTGCAGTCTTTTTTTTTTTTTCTTTTTTTTTTCATCAGTTTGATTTTTGATAAATATGTATGAACTCTAATAAGTAATACCCACCAATTTTTACCGCTTCAGGCAAAATACATAGCTGAGGCTGAAGAGAAGTATAACAATTTACTGAAAATGCTGGATCCTCAGCTGTCCTTGAATTACCGGAGAAGATGCGAAGAAGCAACTAAGGAAGGTAAGTTTGCCACCCTTACAGCATGTGAAACTGGATCCTCTTTTCTTTCACCCCAGGTTCTGCTGATGTTTATGGAATTTGAAATTTTTAGGAGGGAATATGTCTGCACATCCTCTTGGAACATGGAGTATACCACCTCTAATACTAGATGAGGAATTTTATCGATCCAGTCTGTTAGATTCGAAGACGCAGTTGTAACCTTGGATTTAAACAGTTGGGGTTTGGTTCGGTGTCAATGGAACAGGATTTTCTCTGTTTTGTTATAAAAATTTTGCTTCCTCGTTTCATTGTTTTTCTGTTTCCTCCCCTACTTTGATTCTGCTACCAGCGATCTCCCGCACAACTAAATTTTCTTCTGCTCACGTGGTTTTCTGAGTTGTAGATATTTGAAAAAAAATGCTTGACATAATACCGTCTCAAAGCCTCAATACATGTTTTTCTGAGTTCTTTTATATATAAGAACATGCTTTTCTGAATTGATATTTGAACAAAAAAAATACAAGCTGTTAGCTGGTGACCACACTTGTGTTTGAATAATTCAAAAGAATTGAGGCTTATAGCTGTAATCGGTGGACCACTAATTTTGAAAGGAAAGGGCCAACGAATAGTATTTTATCCAAAAATAAGGACCAAAAAAATGGAGATGTTTTTCTGGTAGAATAACCATTTCAGCTTAAACAGTCATCCCAGCTTATTCATGGTAGTATTTGAACTTCAATCAGGTAACCCGTGTGATTTTCAGTGCCCTTTAGATCAATGGGATGACTGCATCTTATTGTGAAATCCGAAACTCTCAACTACCCTCAATCAACTGGTATACTTTTAAAACGACATAAACAAAGCCTTTTTATTTATATGAGAAATAGATACAAAGCCTCACAAGTTTCACTTGGATTGATATGCAAACAACAGAGTACAACATGGTTATACTTATGCAGAAACACACACGCTGAAATATTAGTGGCTGCTAATTACTGGGAAAAACAACATTTCTTACACAGGGTTCAAGTAGTTTTTCACCTCTAACCTCCACTGGAAACCCCACCACACTCCAGCAGAGAATTCAAGGAGATAGGGGCCAGTCGAACCCACCATTGTCAAGATAAAAACCATCATAGAACCTCATTTCTACATCCTCCATACTTTGGTCGTCTTCCCAAGCTTCATCTAACATCTCTTCGTCAAAATCGTCATCCATTACACTGGCGACGAAGTCCCAAGCTAAGTAGCCAGAAGAAACTGAGTAGTTTGAACATTCATCCCAGCCCTCATTGTCTGAACCTGGTCCAATCACCTTCAGTCCTGAGAATTTCTTGACAAACCTTTCATCAAGCTTTACACTATAGCACCCTCGCACATCTAATAACTGGAGCTCAGGGCACTTCAAGAGTATCTGGCACACAGCTTCTGTACTAATACGGAGGTAGAGTATCTCAAGGTGATTGAGTTTTGGCATTGTGGCTGCTATTGCAAGGGCCTCGTCATCTTGAGAGACCTTGTCAAGTACCTCCCATCCGTACATACATCTCTGCAACTTTCTGAGATGTTTGCAGTGCTTTCCAATTGCCTCAAGTGCAGGACCTCCAATAGTTTTGCAGTAG